>NC_081559.1:141473917-141500424 GCF_022355385.1 Mustela nigripes
CTTTTGACTTCTATGTGTCCTGTTGTTCCTATTATACACATATACATGTAGTCTCTCTTTACAGAAAATTTTATTGCCCAGTTTGTCATACAGAATGATTACTTACATTATAAAATATTCCTAATTATTATTTAAGACTTCTAAGAAACAATAATCAAATTATGATAACTGGAGCTGAAGTTATAGCTCTCTCTTTTGCATACCATATCATAAGTGCTTTTATGGGAATGCAAAAAAAACCCAAAAAAGAACGTATCTGAATATTTTCTTGCATGCTGATTCAATATTTGATTGTTTTATAGAATCAAAAGAGTTTAAACAGGTCTTTGCTAAGAGAAAATAATGTGTATGATAAAATTAAATTAAATTATTCCACATAAAGGATGAATCCTGAAAAATATCTCGTGTTTTCATTTTCTCTGGGACATTGAATAATGATACTTTCGGTCTTCATATTTATGAATGTGGTGTATAGTATTCACCCTGGCAGCTTGTGGAGGTTGAATCATTTTCTCTGTAGCTCTGCCCTGATATTGCTGTTGACAGCAATGCATTGTAAAAAAGAATTAGTATTCTAGTTCTTAAAGCTATGTTGAATATCTTTTCAGCATATTTTCTAATAAAAACACAATGAAAAGGTTTTTATATAACAAATCATATGCATGTAATTTAAAGACAATGGCAGAAATGAGACAATTAAGGTAGGCTTAGATATAAATTTAAGCAAATACATTTCCATGTATACATAATGGTTGTGTATATGGTTTTCTTGTGGTATTGAACAAATTCTTTCTTTCCACCATATAAGAAAAAGTAGTGCATATGTGGCAAGTAAGTGAGACCACCAATCAATGTTTATCAAGGTTCACAAAATAGTATTGGGAGTGCACTGAGATCCGTGTACAGTGACAGATTGAATCTCATATGTCATTATACATTTTGAAAAACACATTTTATTTCTCTGCTATAAATTAACAACAGTTGTATCTATGCATAAATTATCTGGATATTGAAACCAAAAATGACCTTTGATTTCAATTATCTAGATAATTCAAGCAAGTGAAAATTATGTATAGGAATGAAACTACCAGATATCATTCAAAATAGTAAAAAAACAAAAAACAAAAACAAAAAAACCCTGGTTAGTTCCAAGAAATATTTTGCATGCTCTAAATTATGCACTGTTGAAAAATATAAACAGTTACAAAATTGCCACAGGTCATATGCAAGTATAGATATGAGTACTTAAGTGTTTTTTTGTTATTACAATGAGATTGGTTTGCCACCCAATACAGATATTTTCATCAGAGAGTCTAAATTAGTCTGAAGACATATTCTGGAAAACAGAAGTCTAAGACATTTCTAAAGTTTAGAATCCTCATTTTGATTGTATCTCCAGGAAAATGTTATCAATAATAAAGACTTCTTAAGAGATGATTTGTAATTGAAAGACATTCCCCAACATGAGCTTTAGGTTTTCAAGTGAATGTTTCCCACAGTATGGTTTGTAGATATATTCTCTGAGATCCAGTTGTCCTGGGAGGTATTTTTATTTTGCATTTTTGTTTTTATAATCACTAATATAAGAATTTTGTAAATATACATTGATTTTTCAGAAAACCTAATTGAAAGGTCTTCGTGACAATATTTTGCCTTTTTAATCATTATTCAGTCAGTCTTCATGACAATATTTTGCTTTTTTAGTCATTATTCAGACTTGACCCAGAATAATTTTTCAGGGATGGGATATTTTTCTACCTTAAAGAGGAACTCACATCCTTTGACTTGAAAAGTGGTGGCAAATTGTTTATTCTTATTAAAAGACTAATTTAAAATATAAATTTGAATTTGAAATATAAATTTATTTATATAAATTTCAAATTTATAATTTGAAATATTAATAAGCATGGAAGTGAAGCATTTAAAATAGCTACTATCTTCTTAATGAATTTTCCAACTATCCAAGTTTCTTTTTCATGTTGTATTTTGAAAAAAAAAATTCTGATTATGGAAAATAAGTTGTCACTTGGGAGCCATGATATCAAATGTTCTCTTTTCATTTTTAAGATACTGTTTGTTTTTCTAATAATATAGATTTAGTACTGGATAGTTGAAAAGTTTCATAGTATATAAATAAAATAAATTTTTAAATGACCCGAAACCTCTATGGGGGTTGTGTGTGTGTGTGTCTTCTTCAACTAATCAACTTGATTAGTTGAAGAAGAGAGATAGTCACAATTTGGAATGGCATTTATTTTTTAATAGAGTATCTGTTTAAAGACTAACTTTTTATATAATTCCTGAGGGAAGGGTGACATTTTTTAATATATAAATACATATATATATATATATATATTTATATGTATATATATTTAGACTTGGAAAAAACAGATACTTTTGAAAGACTGACTTTTTCATCTAATTATTATCTGATATATAATTTTCAGATGACATTCATAATAGATTCATTTATTCTATTAGAATTTTACATAAATGAATAAATCAATGATAAGAATTTTTAGATATCAATTTATATATTGTGCATCCTTACTTTTGAGAGTTAGTGGACTGCTAAAAATACGTGAGCCAGATAAAAATTATTTCAAAAATAGGATGGTACTAAAAACAATAATGTTTTTATTACTTCATAAGGAGATCTAATCTTCCACTAAAAAGCATTCTGAGAAAAGTGGGGTTGTTTTTGTTTTTGTTTTTTGGGGTTTTTTTGATTCCTTTTGTGTGTGTATGAAAAATCTTAGAAAATAGGGCTATAATGTGTCTGCTCAGCTATATTGATCTCTTTATTAAACACAGTTGTTACTCCACTAGCCTCCAGTCTCTTCATGACTTTTATATCAAGCACAGAATTTAAATGTGCATTTCTGTGTTGAAATCTTAATATGCAATGGTATTGTAGTTGATTCAGCCATAGGGAATGCATAAAACAACATGAAAATTATATGATCATAGAGGCAGAACTAAACCCTTAGGAGAGACAATTGTTTTAGAAAGGTTAGCCATGTTCTTTCATTTTTAGCTTCAGATTGATAACATGCAAAGTTTCCCTATTGTTTTTCAAGGGAAAAAACAGGGGTGTTTTTTATGGTATAATTTTAACATTCTATTTTCTTTAGTTTTTAAAAAAAGTCTGTTCTGGTTCCATCCATGTTGTCGCAAATGGCAAGATTTCATTTCTTTTGATGTTCTGTTCTTCTTGCTTCTTTGTAGGTTTTGGTGAAATAAAAAGGATTCGTTTTATTATAGTTGTGTCTCCATTTTTTTATCTTTTATTTTCAAAAAAAGTTTGGGTATTTTCAAAATTACAATGTACTGAGAGTAAGAAAACATTTGAAAATAGGCACAGATGAAGGATTATGTATAGTTTCTGAGGAGTATATCTTCAGTGTCCTAGCTCATGATATCTGGTAGGAATGTAAGTTATACATAGCGTGATTCGATTGGCTACATTTAAATAATGGATGTATGGGATACCCTTGTTTATTGAAGATGAAATAAATGATGAATATAAGAGAATAAAATATCAAAAATATTTTTCTTACCTATAATCAGGAAAAAAAGAACAATCAGGTATAATTATTTATGGTCCTCCACTGTCCTTTTTGCTTGATGGGTTAAGGGACCTCTTAGCTATGGATGAAGTCTGCTGCCTCCTGGTATGACTAATATGATATGATGGAAGTGAGAGTGCTAGTAATTTTTGTACACGTATACCTATCTCTCTTTAATCAAATCCCTTCAAATTCCCTGAATTTTAAAAGTGAACAAAATATGATGGCATTTTTGGCAGTCACTATGATGCTTAGCACATTTTGTGGAGATGCTACTGCTCTAATCTAATTCCTACATGGCTTTTGATTCTGCTAACCATTTACATTTCAAATCTCCTCTTCTGTACTTTGTCAAATGCTTGTACTTTTTTTTTTCTTTTTACCCTATTCTTTTTTCTGGATTTTGGCTACTCACAGATTATTTTACTTTGATTAGGAATCTCGGCCCTATTTAGATTTTCAAAACCTAATCCTTCCCTGACTGGTCCATACATGGTTAATATGGATTAAAATAAGTATGGAAAACTGTTTTTTAAAAATTAATTATTCTCTTGACCTATCTGGATTTATAGATCTTTGTCTGTTAAAGATGCATATGGATTTCTCTGTTGAGGTGAACAGTTGTCTAACTTACTAGACCATAGTTTTCATTTAGGCCATGATTTCCGTCAACTTGTTTTTTGATATATCCCAAGCATCTAGAATAGTCTCTGGTTTATATATTATACACTCAATAAATATTTATCAAATAAGTCAGTGTTGTATTAAGCACACATCTGTTCATAATTTTCTGCATATATTTTATCTCTGTGTAAATTGAGAAAAGTGCATACAGGGAACTGTGAGTAAACCAGACAGTTTGAAGGAAAAAAAAAAAGAAAATTTATAAAAACAGCCAATGTATGAAAGATCTAACATATCACTCCCTCTAGTCCAAAGTCTTAACCAAATAGATACATGATCCAACAATATTTTGGATCACATGGTGGATTAACCAAGTTCTGAGGAAAATTAATTGCATGGACTTAACCTTTCATTTCTTAAGAGAGGAAAACAATGGAAGACTTATTTATTACAATAAAATGTTAATAAGAAATTATAAACAGTAAACCAAGGCATTCCATTTCTTATCACCTTCTAGAGTTGGAAGGGAAGAAAGAGCATGAAGAGAGGCAAAAGACAGATAAAAGATAAAGGCTGTATTTCTAAATTACTATAGTTCATCTAACCCAGACTCAGTGTGTGAACTTCAAGGTTGCAGTTGGAGATAACATGAAAGTATTTCCTACTACATTAACTAAATGCTTGGGAAGATGGCAAACTGCATGTGGAATGACTAAGAATTTCCTGCTTGATTTTAATTTAGTGCCACTTATTTAAGGATTTAAAGGTGTGTACCATTTGGTTCTTTATTACCAAAGAATGGGTCTCAGAAGCTTATAGGCCCAGGAAATGCCTTGCAAAGCAGAATAGTGGGAGGCCAGTGTGGTTTATATACATTATCTCTTATAATCTGCACAACCCAGAGAAATAGATATTATTAATCTTATAATATAGACAGTAAAACTGAAGTCTAGGTGCAGTGTTAACAACTCCTAAAGTCAAATAGCTGGCAAGTGACAGAACTACTCTCAGTCCTCAGATTTTAGAATACTTTCAGTCTTTACTTCCTTTTTCTTTCCTTATACACACATTCAGATACCAGTTTTTATAACAGAAGATAAAGCCAAGTGAGAAGATGTCATGACACATACTTCACTTTAGCATACTTATTATAATGCCATCTTTGTTTTGAGGTTCCTACACATATCTATTGATTTATCTTCCAAGTATCTTTAATTTAAAAATAAATGCACTATTTTGTGCATTTAGGACTATTTGGAAAAGAATTAGAAAATATACTGTTATCTTTTGGAATGAAAACAAAGATTAATTATTGCAAAATGAGTAGGATAATAGTTGGCACTTAGTACAGCTTTATTTATTGCTTCTAACATTTCAGACACATGCGACATTCCTTCACTACACAAAACTAATTTTTGTGGAGAAATACAAATGTAAAAGAAACCCCTTATTTTTCCTGCCTTTTGAAGTCCAAAGCAGTTTATAAACATGAATAAGAACCCTAAATAGTCCTCTATAGGTGAAGTATTTATATTATATGAATGTGTTTACTTTCACAGGTTTTAGTTTTTAGT
The DNA here is from genome assembly GCF_022355385.1 of Mustela nigripes. Lineage (NCBI taxonomy): Eukaryota > Metazoa > Chordata > Mammalia > Carnivora > Mustelidae > Mustela > Mustela nigripes. The sequence continues at coordinate 141,479,685 of NC_081559.1, forward strand.
TATAGTTTTTACATTAAAATGTCTTTATATTCTTTAATTAATTCATTCAAAAACTATTCCAGTATCTACTATAAGCCAAGCAGTGTTCAGGGTTCTGGGAGCATAGCAGCTAATTAAACAGAAAAATTTTTGCCCTATGGTATTTATATTCTAGTGAATATAAATAAAGACAGTAACAAAATAAATCAGTAAAATATATTTTATTATAAATGGTGATAAGTACATGAAGAATAATAAAGTAGAGGGGATTGACAGGGTTATATTTCTGATATAAAATCATAATAAATGTGCTTATGGCCCAATGATTTTTTTTATTGGTTGCTATTTTTCAAATTATCAGTTAGAATATTATGTCACTTACCTTTCATTTGTCTCTCCAGAATCCTTTGAATCTCCTTTGTTCTTACCTGAAAGGCAGTGCCCAGATCAGATTGCATAAAGCCTACTTTGCCTTGAGGTTCTTGGTAGTGTTCAGCCAATGGGAAGTGTCTACAGAAGATCAGAGTCTGAGAGAAGAGTGAGGTTGAAGTATTTATTCCCCTGATAGTTTGTTGTGTGTTGGTTGTGCTTCTCTGCTGAAGGTCACAGCTTCTGTTTAGTGTAATTCTCTGTGCAACTAGACTTAGGGTTCTGGTAGGCACCCCTTACCTTGCAGCTTCAAACTCAGATAGGGCTTCCTTTCTTTTGCAACTAACCAGTTACTATGTTTTTATCCCCCCCAGACCCAACTTTGTAAATGGTCTCTTAACTATATTAAACTTTCCTTGCATTACCCATTTAGACTATATCTATTTTCTACCATACTCTGGCTAATCCAAATATATAGCACATACTAATTGGTTATGTAACTGATGGAATCAAGTCTGCCATCCTAGTGGAAGAGCAAAGGGGAGGTCTGTCAAGAAAAAGTTTTAGTAAGAGAAGGGCAAGGCTTTCCTTCTTGAATTACGCCAAAGAAGAGCTCCAGTTTAGGAACCTCACACTGCTTTTGTACACTTGAGTGGTATGCACCTGCTTGCTTAGTGGTCAGGTATCCTCAGATTCTGGATTTATATAGAGAAATCAAGTTCACTTAATGCATAGGTAAAACCACATTAAAAGATTAAAATGCTTTCATATTTTTTTCAAGAATTCTACCTATGTAATATGACTGATGAATATATTTTTAAATCATGAGACTTTATTTTCTTTATAAATTGTTATGTAATGTCTCTGAACTTTAATGAAGAAAAATATGGTAAAGAGAATCAAAAGGTGGTAAACTTGCATGTCAAGATTTTAGTGTCTAGATTACATATGAGAGAGATTGAAAATAACTACAAACTAAAGCAAAAGTAATTTTTAAAGTATAAAGTTTTAAAAACAAATTATTCTAAAAAGTCCAAATTTTATTATTAGTGTTTTGTAATGAAATATTTATATTAATTGATCTATAAATACCAATGTAACCTTCAAATATTTATATTAATTGATATATTAATATTAACATATCCTTAGTATAAGTTAACTACATGGAAAGTTATATACATTAATATCTTAAATATCTTATAATCTGCATAGCTACTCTCATTTATAAAAGTTAAACTGATAATTGAGAGAAATTATTCAATATATTTCTCTATGTGGTAGGGCTTTTATGTATTATTTTGAAATTTCACATCTCTTTTACAAACAAAGGCACTATATTTTGATATTAATTTTTTGAATGATATCTAAGCAATTTAGTAATATTATTCTTTCCATGGACATGAACTGTAGTCTGTGTTTTGCCTAATAGTTTTTAATTACTTCATTAGCATTTTGGGGTAATAATTATTAAAAAATTTTATTGAAATCCACACAACATTAATTTGATATATATGATTTATATGTCTCTGTTAAGCATATTGACTTCATTATGTATTTGTGATACAACACTGGAGTGTGTATTTACCTGTACTTTGAAAATCTATTTAAAAATTATTTTAGTGGAGAAATTGAGGAGGGTGGATAGTAAGTGGACAATACTGAGGGTAGAAGGTAGCTAAGGGCACACGCTTTGCCACATTTAACAGTGGAAAAAGTGCATGCTAATCTTTGGTACCTGGAGAATATTTAATGTGTGATGTAGTGATGTCAAAATATTTATAAATATTTGTGTATTTGACATAAGAGTAATGTTACTTGATAAGCAAGGAACATGACAAATTCAATTAGTGGTGGAGATATTCATTTAGACAAAATAAAAGTAAACTTATCAGATAATTGATTTTCATTTGGTAAATAAATGGCTTATGCTAAATTGAGAACATATTCTACCAAAATTATGCAATAATAACAAGATGTGAGATCCTTTGCATTACTTAGGTTTTTGATGAGCATAAGCTGAAGTTATATGATCCTATAAATGGCACTTTTTTCAACTTTAGGGTATCCTATAAATGTTTTTTTTTTTTTCTTCAATTTTAGAGTCCTGGGAAAAAGTTAATTTAAAGCATCCCTATGAAGCACAGAGGATCATGAAACCCACTTAAAACATTCCTGAAAAGCTTCAGAAAATAAGTGGGGGGAAAAAACCTTTTAAGTGGGAAACATCACACCTTTGTGCTGTGGGCTATGTAGGTAAAAGAGAGAAGTTTGAAGGTGATTGAGACAGATTGAGAAAAGTATCGTGCTATGCTAACCTTAGAAGTTAAGAGTCAAATCTGCACCATGACATAGCCTACACGTTGAACTCTCAGTTTTTTAAATTCATGACTGGAAAGGATCTGACACTCTCTGATAACAGCAAGAGGATAAAGCCTTGGGCTAACCAAGCACATGTTACTGACTAAATGTTTCATATGTAGTTCCCTCTTAATTAATAAAAAGAGCTTGCTGTTTCACATGAGTAGAAATGAATATATTATTGGGAATGTCAGACATAATATTGAGAATTGTGAGAATTTACAAATATGCCTTGATAATCATTGTTGAAGAGCCCATTTCAAGTATGAAAATGGTTTCTCTATCATGAACTTATGTTAGTCTCAATGATATTACTCCTTAGCATTTTAATGTAGGAGTAGGAATTATTTAAAGGACTTTTCAAGATGATTTGTCACCTTTGTTTTTAATTCATTTATTCAACAGTTTGTTTTTTTTTTTTTTGCCTTTGAATTCTTTTATTATTTATTTATTTATTTATTTATTTTGAATTATTAATTTTTTATTTTTTATAAACATATATTTTTATCCCCAGGAGTACAGGTCTGTGATTCACCAGGTTTACACACTTCACAGAACTCAACAAAGCACATACCCTCTATTTTTTTTTATAAACATATATTTTTATCCCCAGGGGTACAGGTCTGTGAATCACCAGGTTTACACACTTCACAGCACTCACCAAAGCATATACCCTCCCCAATGTCCATAATCCCACCCCCTTCTCCCACCCCCCCTCCCCCCAGCAACCCTCAGTTTGTTTTGTGAGATTAAGAGTCACTTATGGTTTGTCTCCCTCCCAATCATGAACCCAGGTGGTAGTGAGAACATGAAGGTAGGAACTTTAATTTCACAGTTCTTACAACCTGTTAGTTGAAGTAGAGAAGAAAACTAGTAAGAACAATGCAATTTGGTGAGTCTTATATAATGGTTTATCAATAGAATATCATAGAAATATAAGAAGAGATTCACAGAAGGAAGACCCAGAGGAACTTGTAAAGTCCTGGAACATGTTCAAGAAATGGAAACTTTTTTAATAAAATGAGTTGATGGTAACAAATCAGGATGGGAGCGCAGGAAAAGGAGATGCTTTATACTGAAATACCTTTTTTAAAAAAATTTCATTTATTGAAAATAAATGTTTAATCCCAGAGATCATCATGTAGTAATGTTTGAATGAACGTTAGTGCATTCACTGAATGGTAAAGATGTAAAAAGGAACAAGGAATATTTATGTAGACTATTAGCGTAGAATTCCAGAATATATAATTTGGCAAACCAAGCAAATAAATAAATAAATAAATAATGCAAACTTTTATCTTGGAAAAAGGAAGGTGTATGTGTTGTAATATTTTATCTGGGAAAGAAGGTATGCATGTATTCAAATAAATAGTCACCAGAATGATAAAACAAAAATTCTTAATAGTTGTTCATATGGGTAGTGACAACTACAAAGAGAAGAATAATTTCAAATTATTTATACAATGAGACATAAAAGGGACTGCAAAGAGATTGAAAGTGAGGGGATGGAGAAACATTTATCATGCAAATGGATGTCCAAAGAGTGCTGAAGTATCAATACCTATATTAAACAAAATATACTTTAAAGCAAAAGCTGTCATAAGAGACAAAGAAGGGCACTATATAATAAAATACGGGCAATCCAACAAGAGGACACAACAATTGTAAATATTTATGTATACCCAACATGGGAGTACCCAGATACATAAAATAATAACCAATATTGAGAAACTAATTCATAAAAATACAAATAACACCCCATATATATCAATGGACAGATCATCTGAATAAAATATCAAAAGGAAACAATGAGTTTGAATGACACACTGGACCAAATGGATTTAACAGATGTGTGCAGAACATTTCTTCCTAAAGCAGGAGAATACACATTCCTTTCTAGTACACATGGAACATTCTACTGAATAAATCACAATTAGGCCACAAAACAAGTGTCAACTGATTCAAAAAGATCAAAGTCATACCGTGCATCTTTTCTGACCACAACACTGTGAAACTAGAAGTCAACCACAAGAAAAAAATCTGGAAAGATCACAATACATGGAGGTTAAACAAAGTGCTATTAAACCATGAATAGGTCTTCCAAGAAATAAAAGAAGCAATAAAAAAGTACATGAAAATAGATGAAAATAAAAACACAGTAGTTCAAAACCTTTGGAACATAGCAAAAGTTGTTCTAAGAGGGAAGTTTATAGCAATACAGGGCTACCCTAAGAAGCAAGAAAAATCTCAAACCACCACCTTACACCCAAAGGAGCTAGAAAAAGAAAAAGAAAAAACCCAAAACCAACAGAAGGAACAAAATTGATTAGAGCAGAAATAAATAATATAGAAACTTAATTAAAAAAAAACTAATAGAGATGATCAATGAAACCAAGAGCTGGTTCTTTGAAAAAAAATAGGTGAAGTTAATAAACCTTTAGCCAGACTTATCAAGAAAAAGGGGAAAAGTCCCCAAATCAGTAAAATCACAAATGAGAGAGCAGAAATAACAATCAACACCACAGAAATACAAACAATTATAAGAGAATATTATGAAAAGCCACATGTCAACAAATTGGACAACCTTAGAATAAATGGATAAACTTCTAGAAACCTACAACCTACCAAAAATGAAACAGGAATAGAAAATTTGACAGAGCAAGTATCAGCAAAGAAATTGAATCAGTAATCAAAAAAACTCCTAACAAACAAAAGACCAGGGCTTCACAGGGAAATTCAAGGAACATTTAAAGAGTTAATACCTATTCTCAATCTATTCTAAAAAGTAGAAGGGGGAAAACTAAATTCATTCTATGAGCCAGTATTACCCTAATACCAACAGATAAAGACACCACAAACAAACAAACAAAAGATCTACAGGCCAGTATCTCTGATGAACATAAATGCAAAAATGCTCAACAAAATACTAGCAAACCAAATACAACAATACAATAAAAAACCATTCACCACAGTCAAGTGGGATTTATTCCTGGGTTGGAGGGTGACTCAGTATTCACAAATCAATCACTGTAAGACATCACGTCAACAAGAGCAAGGATAAGAACCAATCATTGCAAAAGGTATAGAGAAAGAATCTGACAAAGTACAACAGCCATTCATGATAAAAACCTCCAACAACGTACATTTAGAGGGAACATACCTCAACATCATAAAGGCCATGTATGAAAAACACATGGGTAACATTATCCTCAATGAGAATAAACTGAGAACATTTCCCTTAAAGTCAGGAACAAGACAAGGATGCCCATACTCACCATTTTTATTCAAGATAGTACTGGAAATCCTAGCCTTAGCAATCAGACAACAAAAAGAAACAAAATAAGGCAAGGAAGAAGTCAAACTTTCACTATTCACAGATACTACATATAGAGAACATAAAAGACTCCACCAAAACATTGCTAGAACTGATAAACAAATTCAATAAGGTCACGGGATATAAAAAAATCAATCTACCAAAATCTAGAACATTCCTATACACTAATAATGACACAGCACAAAGAGAAATTCAGGAATCACTCTCATTTACAGTTGCACCAAAACAATGAGATACCTGGTAATACCTAAACAAAGAGGAGAAAGACCTGTACTCTGAACAGTGTAAAATACTGATGAAAGAAGTTGAAGCTAAAACAAAGAAGTGCAAAGACATTCCATGCTCCTGGATTGGAAGAACGAAGATTGTTAACACGTCCATATCCCCAAAGCAATGTCCACCTTTAATGCAAAATACCAACAGCATTTTTCACAGACCTAGAACAAACAATCCTAAAACTTGTATGGAACCCCAGAAGACCCCAAATAGCCAAAGCAATCTTGAAAAAGCAAAGCAAAGCAGGAGGCATTATAATTCAAGACTTCAAGTTTTGTTACAAAACTGTAGTGATCGAACGGTATGGTACTAAAAGGCAACCTACGAAATGGGAGAAGATATTTGCAAATGGCATATCTGATAAAAGGTTGGTTTCCAAAATATGTGAAGAATTTATCAAACTCAACACCCAATATCAAATGATCCAGTTAAAAAATGAGCAGAAGACATGAATAGACATTTTCCCAAAGACAGATGACCAACAGACACATGAAAAGATGCTCATCATCAGGGAAATACAAACCAAAACTAAAATGAGCTCACACCTGTCAGAATGGTTATACTCAACAACGCAAGAAAGAACAGGTGTTGACGAGGATGCAGAGAAAGGGAAACCCTCCTGCACTGTTGGTAGGAATGCAAACTGGTGTAGCTACTGTGAAAAATAGTATGGAGGTTCCTCAAAAAGTTAAAAATAGATCTAACCTATGATTCAGCAATTCCACTACTGGATATTTACCCAAAGGGTACACAAATACCAATTTGAAGGGATGTATGCTCCCCAGTGTTTATAGTATCACTATCAACAATAGTCAAATTATGGAAAGAACTCAAATACCTACCGACTGATGACTGGATAAAGAATATGTGGTACATTTATATAAAATATAACTCAGGCATACAAAAGAATGAAACCTCCTCATTTGCAATGACATGGATAGAGCTAGAGAATACTATGCTAAGTGAAATAAGTCTGTCAGATACCATATGATTTCACTCATATGTGGAATTTAAGAAACAAAACGGACATAGGGGGAATAAAAAGAGAGAGGAAAACCAAGAAATAGAGTGTTCACTGAAGAGAATAAACTGATCATTAATAGGAGAGGAGGTGCGTGGGGAGTAGGTTAATTGGGTGATGAGTATTAAGGAGAGCAGTTGTGATGAGCACCAGGTGTTGTGTAAGTAATGACTCACTAAATTCTATACCTAAAATTAATATTACACTGCATGTTAACTAATTTGAATTTAAATAAAATCTTGAAAAACAACAAGGGACAAACAAAACTCCAAAATATGGACCCCTGTTCAAAGGGATAGAAATAAAAGTCCTGTTAGATATATATATATATATATATATTGGAAGATAAAAGAAAATGGTTTCCTCTTTTCTGAGGAAAACAAGAAGATAGAAAGCAACTTGAAAGGACTTTTTCTGGTCCAAAGATGGTACAGTCTGAGCATAAAAATAACTGCAGCTTATTGAAAGATGGAAAAATATTAAAATCTATACTATAATTAAATATTAAAAGTAATCCTTCTTTTTTACTCTTAGAGATAGCTAGGTGATTAACTTATTCTGAATACTAGTAAATAAAAGGAGGGAATAAAATATTTTTTCTGCCTATAAAATAATACCTTAAAGAAATCAAATTACTGATAATGTAAAATATTTAATAAAAGAATGCCAGCTAATAAATCACATAGGCTGTGATCATTTAATAATCCCTAATAAAACAATGGAGTTAGATAATGATCATCAATGGCTGAGAAAATTCTTAAATGAAAAGTGATGGGAATCCTTAAGCCTAGACAAAATGACCAATATTAACATAAAAATAAAAAGAAACAAGCCCTTATGGGCCTTCAAGTATAATATAATAGTATTTTCTATCATCTGTAAAATGTCCTGCAAATAATAAGTAATTAAATAAACAAATAGCCTCTAGATTTAATTGCCATTAAAAGAAATTACAGAGCTTAGAGAAATGTGTTAACCTCTTAAGGATGCAATTAGCAAAATCTAGAATGGTGCAAATTTTGTAGGGCAGTGTTCTATTATTCTACATTGGCTGGAAGTGGAATTCAACAATTACGTAATGACTTTTGGACTTTGGGAATAAATTAGTTACATGGAAGGAAAGAAATTAAGGAAGTAAGGTTTAGCCTGCCTCTTAAACACTCCATGTTTACTAGTAACATTCTCATATTTGTAATTGTTTGTTAAAAAGCTCTCTTCTAGATTATAAATGTCACAAGGATAGAACCATGTTATCTTAACAGCTCTATCTCCAGTACCAGAGTTCATGTGACATTTATTAAATTTTGTCAACTAAAACAACAAAACAAACAAAGTAAGACCTGAAGGAATGGCTGTATAGAGAGAAATTCTGTTTGTCCAGCAGAACTTAGGAAATTATCTCCTGAATAAGCTGAAGGAGTACTTTGTCAGCACCAAAAATTGCTTTCTCATATCATAGTACAGCCTTCTATCATTAATATTATGTATTCCCATACAGCCTTGAGAATGTGGTTATTTAGCTAACCCCACACTCCCAAATAAAACACTGTGCGAGCCAAGCTTGATGAAACCTTTTCTACTGTAATATTGATAGAATAAAACACCTTTTTTCACATATATATCTTATAATTTATTTTCAGTTTTCTTCTCTTCCATGTGACTAATCAGGAGAGCTATTCATTCTTGATTTTTCACTAATGTCAGAATTTGCCACATTTGAAAAATATTGTCCATTTGTTAATACTGCCTTTGCTTATCTCTTCTCAATTTGGTAAATTATTGCTGAAAGTTTAAAAGTTAATTCATATACCGCCTCTGCTGTGGCTCTGGTCTTACCAAACCACACCAGTAGGAACTAGTCGATCTACTCTCCATAAAATTTTATTCAAATCTCAACTACAGTACTGTTTTCATTTGTATCATGATAATTTGTTTACATATTAGATTTATTGAGAGCTGTATGCATTACTCTTATACACATTTTATCCAGAATACACAGGGTAATAATAGGAATTTAATTAATGACTAATCACAAATGATAGGAAAGATATTACTAAAATCTAACTTCTTAAGAGAAATCTTATAGCTACAACTGATCATGATTTCACCAGGGTATTTTATAGTGCTGCTAATATTTGGTGGGTACAAGACTGTAAAATATAAGCTAGATATTTTTTAAATAAAAAATGTACATATTTGCAATAAAACAAAAATTATGATAAAGATACACATATGCAAATGGAAAATGTGGGTTTATGTGAATAGTAAAGATGTGAAATATCTAAAAAAATTTTTCTCTCATGTCTGAGGTTCTTAGTATGGTTATAAAGAAAATTTCAGTAATTTCAATAATCTTTTCAGTCTCACTCTGGTAGGAATTATGTGGTTTAGGGAGGATGATAAATTGTTTTTCCTAGAACATTGCATTAGTCTGGGTCCAATGAAGAGAGAGAGAGAGAGACCACACAGTAATTTGAACAAGGAAAGTTTAATACAGAAATTATTAAACTATAATGAGGGATTGGAATAAGGAGGGATTGGCTAGTAAGAATTAACAAGAACTCTAAAGAACGTAGCAATAGCAGATACAAGTAATGTAATAGGAGATTATATATGCATTAATTTGCTAGAGCTAAGGTTATACAATGCTGTAGACTAGGTGGCTTAAACAACTAGACTAGGCTGGAATACTGAGTTCAAGGTGTTAGCAGATTTGGCTTCATCTGAGGCCACTGTCCTTGGCTTGCAGGTGGTTGGCTTCTCCTTGTGTCCTCACATGGTCTTTCATCTGTGTGCATGGATCCCTTGCGTCTCTGTGTCCACAGTTCCTTCACTTATGAGGACACTAGTCAGATACTATTGGGGTTCAAAGGGCTTCATTTTAACTTATTTACCCTTTTAAAGGCTCTGACTCCAAATACAGTCACATTCTGAGGTACTGTGGGTTAGGACTTCAACGTAGGAATTTTGAGGAGACACAGTTTAGTCTGTAATAATACAATAACATTATACTACAACACATTATACTATTACACTATGGTACACTATGCTATAGTACACTATATTGTACTACTATACTATACTACACAAAACTACTATACTATACCATACTATAGTATACCATACTGTACTATACTACTGTACTATACACACACTACAATATACTATGCTATACTACTACTATACTACACAATATTATACTATATTATACCATACTATACTATACTGTACTATGCCATATGATACTACACTGTACTGTACTATACTAGTATATTATACTGCACTACTAGACTATATTACACTGTACTACATTTCACTATACCATACTACACTGTACTATACTACACTACACTACACCACGCTATTTACTATCCTATACTATCCTATAGTAAATACATACAAGCCAGTATCCTTAGGGCTAAGACAAAACACACTATTAAATACCACTATGTCCTCAAGGCTGAAATCTAGACCTTCATGTAGAAAGCCTGACTCTAGTTCACCGGAGAGCAGAGAAGTTACTGTGGGGCTCTGCCAGTGGTGGAATTTGCCAGAGGTTGACCTTTGCAACTGATGGAAATCAGCCTCCTGGGTTGTAGGAGAGAGCTGTGAACAAGAGGGATTTCACCAGAAGCAGTCTGCCATGAAAAGCACTTACAGGGCTTGCAAGGGAAAGCTGCTGTCCACTAGATGCTTCTGGCAGCCAGGCCCTGTAGGAGCCTAGTGCTGGAGAAGCTGGGACTGCAGGAGCCAGCCAAGGGAACACTGAAATCAGGAAGCAAAACTCTTTCCTCTCTAGATGGAAAGTGGCAAGACTTCAGTGCCAGCTGACAAAGGAAAAAAATATTGAAAGGGTGCTTATTCATTTCTACAGGTGAGTCAGAAAGTATGAATGCAATGCAAGGCTCTGTACCTGCTACAGACATGATTCAAATGAGTTTAGAAGAGAGCGATGAGGGTGGTGATGGTGAATTTGTGTATCACAGGGAGAAAGGGGACAAAGAAGAGTGGAGGAGGGCTTCTACCCACACACACAAAAAATTTAAGAAATATACATACACTTGTTGCCATACCATTTAAAATAAAATGGTTAATTCCCTGTTATAACATTTCCTGATTAAAATCTCTCTAAGCAATTATTAGAAAAAAAAAATTTGCCGGAAATCCATCTATTATCTACTCATTTGTCTATATCTATCAATCGTCTATCTTTCTATCATCTATCATCTATCTATCATCTGTCTATCTGTATATCTATCACCATCATGTCATCTCTATATCTAACTGTTGTCTATCCATCCATCATCTATAGTGAATTTATATGTATGTGTGTGTATAGTGAAAGTATCACGAAACCAATAATGTTAAGCATTGATTTGTAAGAAATGCAGTATTTATTTTTAATTTTTTTAAAAAGATTTTATTTATTTATTTGAGAGACAGCAAGGCAGAGAGAGCACAAGCTGGAGGGAGGGGCAGGAAAAGAGGGAGAATCAGGCTCCTCACTGAGCAGGGAGCTTGATGTGGGGCTCGATCCCAAGACCCTAGGACCATGACTTGAGTTGAAGGGAAATGCTTAACTGAGGTATCCAGATGCCACTGAGGTATCCAGAAATGTAGTTTTTAGTTGACTACTTGACAAAGTAGTGAGAATAAAGAGAGAAACTGATGCAATAAATTTTTCTTTGATGCTAAAAAATTTTGTAATGAAATAACTTATTTCATATTTCCCAAATTTCCTTTTATTAAAAGAATGTCTTAGCTCCTGCTTGTTTGTTTTGTCATGACTATATGTATATATATTATTTCATTTGTATGTATATATATATCCATTTGTTTCATATATATATATATCCATTTGTTTAATAGCATACTTAATACTTACTATGTACATACTTAATCACATATTTCTTAAATTGCAGTCCATGTATTTCTTTGGTTCAGCATATCAACCGATGATGTTTTCTATAATATTTTTTTTTCATTTTGTTCTTTCAGGTATATAATATTTATATGCATAGTTGAAAGTATAAGCATATTCTGGATCAGTTGGATACTGCTTTACCAGAATGCCCTCATATTGAACACTCAAATAAAAACTCAGGCACAAAAATTAATCTCATTGCAATAATTAGCTTTACTCACATTATATTTCTTATATTCTACATATGAGTAAAAGCATATGATAACTGGTTTTCTCTGACTGACTTATTTTGTGCAGCATAATACCCTCCAGTTCCATCCACATCAATGTAAATGCTAAGTATTCATCCTTTCTGATGACTGAGTTATATTCCATTGTGTGTGTGTGTGTGTGTGTGTGTGTGTGTGTGTGTGTATCATATCTTCTTTATTCATTCATTCATCGGTCCATAGACATCTCGGCTCTTTCCATGGTTTGTTGACATTGCTTCAGGTGCCCCTTTGGATCACTACATTTGTATCTTTGGGGTAATTCCAAGTACTGGTATTGCTGGGTCATGGGGTAGCTCTATTTTTAACTTACTGAGAAACTCCATACTGTTTTCCGGAGAAGATGTACCAGTTTGCATTCCCACAAACAGTGTAAAAGTGTTCCCCTTTCTCTGTGTCTCGCCAACATCTGTCATTTCCTGACATTAATTTTAGCTATCCTGATTTGTGTGAGGTGTTTTCTCATTGTGGTTTTGATTTGTAGTTCGCTGATGCTGAATGATGTTGAGCATTTTTTCATGTGTCTGTTGGCCATTTGTATATTTTCTTTGGAGAAATGTCTGTTTATGTCTCCTGCCCATTTCTTGATTAGATTATTTGTTTTACTGAGCATTGAGTTTGATAAGTCCTTCAGAGATCTTGGATACTAGCCCTTTATCTGATACATCATTTGCAAATATGTTCTCCCATTCTGTAGGTTCCCCTTTAATTTTGTTTACTGTTTCCTTTGCTGTGTATAGGATTTTATCTTGATGAAGTCCCAGTAGTTTATTTTTGCTTTTGTTTCCCTTGCCTTTGGAGACATGTCTAGCAAGAAGTTGCTGCGGCCAAGGTCAAAGAGGTTACTGCCTTTGTTCTCCTCTAGGATTTTGATGGATTCTGTCTTGCATCCATTTTGAGTTTATCTTTGTGTATAGTGTAAGAAAGTGGCCCAGTTTCATTCTTTTGCATGTTGCTGTCCAATTTTCCCAGCCCTATTGTTGAAGAGAATGCCTTTTCCATTGGATATTCTTTTCTGCTTTGTCAAATATTGGTTGACCATAGAGTTGGGGTAAATTTCTGGGTTCTCTATCCTGTTCCATTGATGAGCATGTCTGTTTCTGTGCCTGTCCCATACTGTCTTGATGATCACAGCTTTGTAATATAGCTTAAAGCCCATCATTGTGATGCCACCAGTTTTGTTTTTCCTCTGGCTATTTATGGTCTTTTCTGGTTCCATACAAATTTTAGGATTATTTGTTCCAGCTCTGTGACAAATGTTGATGATATTTTGATAAGGATTGCATTGAATGTACAGATCCTCTGGGTAACATAGACATTTTAACAATATTTAATCTTCTAATCTATAAGCATGGAATATTTTTTAAAAATACTTTGTGTATTCCTCAATTTCTTTCATAAGTGTACTGCAGATTTTAGAGTACAGGTCCATTACCTCTTTGTTTAGGTTTATTCCTAGATATCTGATGGATTTTGGTGTAGTTGTAAATGGGATCATTTCCATAATTTCTTTTTCTTCTGTCTCATTGGTAGTGTATAGAAATGCAAGTGATGTCTATGCACTTATTTTAGACTGCATCTCAGTTAAAACATTTTTAATTTCAGCCTGATTAGATTTTATTTCTGCACTAGGAGATACTCTAGAGTCTTTTATGCTATTTTTCCTATGCCTAGTTAGTAACTTCATAATTGTTATCCTGAATTCCAGCTCTATATCAATATCTGTATTGATTAGATCTGTGGCAGAGTATTACCTCTGGGACTTTCCTTTGCTGCTAATTCCTCCTTCTAGTCATTTTGCCCAGAGAAGAGTGGATGCGTGAGAGAACAAAATAAAAAGTATCAACCATGACCCAGGCAAAATACACACCAGACAAATCTGAAGAGGTCACAAACCAAAAAAAAAAAAAAAAAAAAAAAAAAAGAAGAAGAAGAAGAAGAAGAGAAAAAGGAAAAAAACAGGGGTGGGGTATAAAGAGAGAATATAACCTCCCAGATGCACAAAACAGGGTGATCCACTTGGTACTAGTTGGATTTTGGTCTGTGTTGTTAGAGACATTAAATCACAAAATTGTAAGGAAAGCAAAATATATATAATTGAATACAGTGAAAGGAAGCAAAAAATGAAAAATATATCTATAAAACATAAATGTAAAACTCAAAGTTGAAAAAAAGGCTTAAAAAGTTGATAAACTATGAATCTAGTTGAAAAGGAAATAAAAAAGAAAGAAGAATAGAAAAATTTTAAAAAGCTTGAGAAAAAAGCTTGGATTCTACATATTATTTTCCCCTAGCACTAGAGTTTTGCAGTTCTATGTGCCTGGTAAATTTGGTATTCGCTTTATGTTCCAGCTGCTCTCCTGGGGGAGGGGCCTGCTGCACTGATTTTTAGTGTCTTTAGCGCCTTTGCCTGTGCAGAGTTGCACCACCTTGCCAGGGGGCCAGGCTCAGTGTGAGCTACTGCAGGTTGCTCTCTGTGGCTTTTGTTCCCTGAAGGTTTTCCCTGCCTCTTTAGAGTATAAAAATAAGAATTGTCATCCCCCAATCTCCAGCCTGAAGCTGAAAGTACCTGGCACCCTTTCTTCAGTAAACCCTCAGGGAAAAGCAGTCTTCACTTCTATATGGGCCAAACTTTGCATACTCCTACGGTTTGCACCTGAAATGCTCCTCCTGAGGGAAGGCCGAGGGTCACCATGTTTCTGTTCTTCGCAGGCCCCTGAATGGAGGGTGGTTGCCGGATCACCTCGCAGTTCCTTGTTTATGGCAAATCAAGCCGAGAGCTCCACTCTCAGGATCCTGGACCTTAGTTGGTTTCCCTGCTCCAATGCTTGCAAACTCTACTGGCTCAGGAACCCCCATTCTTTCTTTCTATGATCCCGGGGATCCTGAAATCACACTGTCCCAACTGAGATTCAGCCCTGCTTCACCACCTGAGCACCTTTCACACAAGAATGTCTCTCATTGGAGCAGACTTTTAAAAGATCTGATATTGCACTCCCGGGGCTCTATCACTTTCTGGTAGCTGACTCCTGGACACTCTCTCCCTTTCTGATATATCCCTTCAGATTCACTTCTCTGCATATCTTATCTCGGAAAAAGTGGTCACTTTTTTATTTGTGAATTTCAACAATTCTTTTCTTACATCTCAGGTTGAATTCATAAGTATTTGGAATGATTTGATAATTATCTAGCTAAATTCAAGGGACCAGATGAAATGAGGTCCTTTAGTCTTCTTCCATCTTGCCTCCCTTTCTGAGAGTAACATTTTAATTGGTAGACTGAATAAATCAGATTGCTCTCAATAGTGTAGGTGGGCCTCATCCCATCCAATGAAGGGCTGAATAGAGCAAAAAGGCTGAGTAAGCGGGAACTCCTGCTGCCCCATAACTTCAGCTGAGACATTGGTCCTTTTTTTGTTTTTGAACTCAAACTAAAATATTGGCTCCTTCTGGGTCTCCTTCCTTCTAGCTTTTTGACTTGAACTAACACTATCAGCTCTCCTGGTTCTCAGACCTTCAGACTTGAACTAGAACTACACTATCAGCTCTTCTCATTCTTTAGTTTGCTGACTGCAAACTAAAGGGATTTCTCGGTGTCCATAGCTGCATGAGTCAGTTCTTCATTATACATCTATGTCTTTATCTATCCATGTCATATAGTCTGCTATTGGTTCTATTTCTCTGGGGAACCCTGACCAATACATATGTATACCATAATCATACTGTACAGAGGTATTTAACTTCTGCCAAACAACGTCATTTGCAATATTTCCTTTGTTACATACACTTATGGTATTGATTGTATAGTTTTGGTTGCATTTAAATGAAAAAATATTTTAATTTATAGTTGCTTGAGACCTAAACATAGGAAATCTGTGACCTCTCATATCTATTTTGTCTTTTATTATCTTTTTAATTTTTTTATTTTTTAAATTTTTTTTAAAGATTTTATTTATTTATTTGACAGAGAGAGATGACAAGCAGGCAGAGAGGCAGGCAGAGAGAGAGGAGGAAGCAGGCTCCCTGCTGAGCAGAGAGCCTGATGTGGGGCTCGATCCCAAGACCTTGAGATCATGACCTGAGCCGAAGGCAGCAGCTTTAACCCACTGAGCCACACAGGCGCCCATTTTTTTTTTTTTAATCTTTTTTAAAGAACAGCTAAACACCTTTAACCCAAATATTGTCTTTGCCACCTTTGCTCTCAAGAGGCAAAAACTTTAATGACTAGTCTGCTTACTCTTTCTCTTTTAGTAAAAAATACAATATTCATATCTATCAATAGTAGTTTATATTTAATTAGCTGTTGTGCATGTTGACATGTTTGAAGATATATTAGGGAATATATATTTTGAGAAAATATATGGCCAATATATCCAGTTCTAAGAACATCACAAGAGCTCAACATGCTTCATCTCATTTAATATTAACATCCACCTATAAGTTAGTGTGTGCTACTATATCCAGTTTGTAGGGAGAAAAGAATGAAGTGTGTGGAAAGTAGAGAGATATCCAATTGCCTTAGGTTATAGAAATCAGAGAAAGAGATTATTTCTAGGCTGAGTGTGCAACTTAAGGTGGCAATTTTTCACAGGGAAGAATATGCAAACAGAAGGACTAACAGGAAAAAGAGTGAGAGGGCAGGGAAAAGTATATCCTATTGGCAAACTGTAAATATTTTGGCACACATGGAGCAAACTTTGTTCATAATGACCAGGACTTAAAGATTAGGACATTTAAATACTGGAGATGACTTCTGAAAAGATAGATAACCCTCCCTATCTCGTTTGCCACATCAGATACTCACTGAAAAACCAATGTGTGATGCTAAAGTGAAATATATTGGTTTTGAGTGCCAGTGGTGATAATAGTGCTTAAGAGCCCAGCCAGGAAGAATGTATTTACAAATATCCTGTCTACAAGTTATGTGACTGGGAAAGTGTCTTATCCTTTTAAATCTTCAATGTTCTCATTTAAAAAATGAAGCTGAATTCATACATTTATTTTGAACATTAAATGAAATAAGAAATTTAAACAGACAAATGTATGAGGTGTCTTGGAAAGATTAACAATGAAACAAGGTAAATGATATACTAAACCAATATAAATAAGGAAATCAAGTGCAACAATGGTATCTACCTTAATATACTCATTTTTTTTTAATTTTTAATTTTTTATAAACATATATTTTTATCGCCAGGGGTACAGGTCTGTGAATCACCAGGTTTACACACTTCACAGCACTCACCAAAGCACATACCCTCCCCAATTCCATAATCCCACCCCCTTCTCCCAAACCCCCTCCCCCCAGCAATCCTCAGTTTGTTTTGTGAGATTAAGAGTCACTTATGGTTTCTCTCCTTCCCAATCCCATCTTGTTTCATTGATTCTTCTCCTACCCACTTAAGCCCCCATGTTGCATCACCACTTCCTCATATCAGGGAGATCATATGATAGTTGTCTTTCTCTGCTTGACTTATTTCGCTAAGCATGATACGCTCTAGTTCCATCCATGTTGTCGCAAATGGCAAGATTTCATTTCTTTTGATGGCAGCATAGTATTCCATTGTGTATATATACCACATCTTCTTGATCCATTCATCTGTTGATGGACATCTAGGTTCTTTCCATAGTTTGGCTATTGTGGACATTGCTGCTATAAACATTCGGGTGCACGTGCCCCGTTGGATCACTACGTTTGTATCTTTAGGGTAAATACCCAATAGTGCAATTGCTGGGTCATAGGGCAATTCTATTTTCAACATTTTGAGGAACCTCTATGCTGTTTTCCAGAGTGGCTGCACCAGCTTGCATTCCCACCAACAGTGTAGGAGGGTTCCCCTTTCTCCGCATCCTCGCCAGCATCTGTCATTTCCTGACTTGTTGATTTTAGCCATTCTGACTGGTGTGAGGTGATATCTCATTGTGGTTTTGATTTGTATTTCCCTGATGCCGAGTGATATGGAGCACTTTTTCATGTGTCTGTTGGCCATCTGGATGTCTTCTTTGCAGAAATGTCTGTTCATGTCCTCTGCCCATTTCTTGATTGGATTATTTGTTCTTTGGGTGTTGAGTTTGCTAAGTTCTTTATAGATTCTGGACACTAGTCCTTTATCTGATATGTCATTTGCAAATATCTTCTCCCATTCTGTCAGTTGTCTTTTGATTTTGTTAACTGTTTCCTTTGCTGTGCAAAAGATTTTGATCTTGATGAAATCCCAATACTTCATTTTTGCCCTTGCTTCCCTTGCCTTTGGCGTTGTTCCTAGGAAGATGTTGCTGTGGCTGAGGTCAAAGAGGTTGCTGCCTGTGTTCTCCTCAAGGATTTTGATGGATTCCTTTTGCACATTGAGGTCCTTCATCCATTTTGAGTCTATTTTTGTGTGTGGTGTAAGGAAATGGTCCAATTTCATTTTTCTGCATGTGGCTGTCCAATTTTCCCAGCACCATTTATTGAACAGGCTGTCTTTTTTCCATTGGACATTCTTTCCTGCTTTGTCAAAGATTAGTTGACTGTAGAGTTGAGGGTCTATTTCTGGGCTCTCTATTCTGTTCCATTGATCTATGTGTCTGTTTTTGTGCCAGTACCATGCTGTCTTGATGATGACAGCTTTGTAATAGAGCTTGAAGTCCGGGATTGTGATGCCACCAACGTTGGCTTTCTTTTTCAATATCCCTTTGGCTATTCGAGGTCTTTTCTGGTTCCATATAAATTTTAGAATTATTTGTTCCATTTCTTTGAAAAAGATGGATGGTACTTTGATAGGAATCGCATTAAATGTGTAGTTTGCTTTAGGTAGCATAGACATTTTCACAATATTTATTCTTCCAATCCAGGAGCATGGAACATTTTTCCATTTCTTTGTGTCTTCCTCAATTTCTTTCATGAGTACTTTATAGTTTTCTGAGTATAGATTCTGTGTCTCTTTGGTTAGGTTTATTCCTAGGTATCTTATGGTTTTGGATGCAATTGTAAATGGGATTGACTCCTTAATATCTCTTTCTTCTGTCTTGCTGTTGGTGTAGAGAAATGCAACTGATTTCTGTGCATTGATTTTATATCCTGACACTTTACTGAATTCCTGTATAAGTTCTAGCAGTTTTGGAGTGGAGTCTTTTGGGTTTTCCACATATAGTATCATATCATCTGCGAAGAGTGATAATTTGACTTCTTCTTTGCCGATTTGGATGCCTTTAATTTCCTTTTGTTGTCTGATTGCTGAGGCTAGGACCTCTAGTACTATGTTGAATAGCAGTGGTGATAATGGACATCCCTGCCGTGTTCCTGACCTTAGCGGAAAAGCTTTCAGTTTTTCTCCATTGAGAATGATATTTGCGGTGGGTTTTTCATAGATGGCTTTGATGATATTGAGGTATGTGCCCTCTATCCCTACACTTTGAAGAGTTTTGATCAGGAAGGGATGCTGTACTTTGTCAAATGCTTTTTCAGCATCTATTGAGAGTATCATATGGTTCTTGTTCTTTCTTTTATTGATGTGTTGTATCACATTGACTGATTTGCGGATGTTGAACCAACCTTGCAGCCCTGGAATAAATCCCACTTGGTCGTGGTGAATAATCCTTTTAATGTACTGTTGAATCCTATTGGCTAGTATTTTGTTGAGTATTTTCGCATCTGTGTTCATCAAGGATATCGGTCTATAGCTCTCTTTTTTGGTGGGATCCTTGTCTGGTTTTGGGATCAAGGTGATGCTGGCCTCATAAAATGAGTTTGGAAGTTTTCCTTCCATTTCTATTTTTTGGAACAGTTTCAGGAGAATAGGAATTAGTTCTTCTTTAAATGTTTGGTAGAATTCCCCCGGGAAGCCGTCTGGCCCTGGGCTTTTGTTTGTTTGGAGATTTTTGATGACTGTTTCAATCTCCTTACTGGTTATGGGTCTGTTCAGGCTTTCTATTTCTTCCTGGCTCAGTTGTGGTAGTTTATATGTTTCTAGGAATGCATCCATTTCTTCCAGATTGTCAAATTTATTGCCGTAGAGTTGCTCATAGTATGTTCTTATAATAGTTTGTATTTCTTTGGTGTTAGTTGTGATCTCTCCTCTTTCATTCATGATTTTATTTATTTGGGTCCTTTCTCTTTTCTTTTTGATAAGTCTGGCCAGGGGTTTATCAATTTTATTAATTCTTTCAAAGAACCAGCTCCTACTTTCGTTGATTTGTTCTATTGTTTTTTTGGTTTCTATTTCATTGATT
>NC_081559.1:141500434-141622584 GCF_022355385.1 Mustela nigripes
TCTGCTCTGATCTTTATGATTTCTTTTCTCCTGCTGGGCTTAGGGTTTCTTTCTTGTTCTTTCTCCAGCTCCTTTAGGTGTAGGGTTAGGTTGTGTACCTGAGACCTTTCTTGTTTCTTGAGAAAGGCTTGTACCGCTATATATTTTCCTCTCAGGACTGCCTTTGTTGTGTCCCACAGATTTTGAACCGTTGTATTTTCATTATCATTTGTTTCCATGATTTTTTTCAATTCTTCTTTAATTTCCCGGTTGACTCATTCATTCTTTAGAAGGATGCTGTTTAGTCTCCATGTATTTGGGTTCTTTCCAAACTTCCTTTTGTGGTTGAGTTCTAGCTTTAGAGCATTGTGGTCTGAAAATATGCAGGGAATGATCCCAGTCTTTTGATACCGGTTGAGTCCTGATTTAGGACCGAGGATGTGATCTATTCTGGAGAATGTTCCGTGTGCACTAGAGAAGAATGTGTATTCTGTTGCTTTGGGATGAAATGTTCTGAATATATCTGTGATGTCCATCTGGTCCAGTGTGTCGTTTAAGGCCTTTATTTCCTTGCTGACCTTTTGCTTGGATGATCTGTCCATTTCAGTGAGAGGAGTGTTAAAGTCCCCTACTATTATTGTATTATTGTTGATGTATTTCTTTGATTTGTTATTAATTGGCTTATATAGTTGGCTGCTCCCACGTTGGGGGCATAGATATTTAAAATTGTTAAATCTTGTTGGACAGATTTGAGTATGATATAGTGTCCTTCCTCATCTCTTATTATAGTCTTTGGCTTAAAATCTAATTGATGTGATATAAGGATTGCCACTCCTGCTTTCTTCTGATGTCCATTAGCATGGTAAATTCTTTTCCACCCCCTCACTTTAAATCTGGAGGTGTCTTCGGGCTTAAAATGAGTTTCTTGGAGGTAACATATAGATGGGTTTTGTTTTTTTATCCATTCTGATACCCTGTGTCTTTTGACAGGGGCATTTAGCCCATTAACATTCAGGGTAACTATTGAGAGATATGAATTTAGTGCCATTGGATTGCCTGTAAGGTGACTGTTACTGTATATGGTCTCTGTTCCTTTCTGATCTACCACTTGTAGGCTCTCTCTTTGCTTAGACGACCCCTTTCAATATTTCCTGTAGTGCTGGTTTGGTGTTTGCAAATTCTTTCAGTTTTTGTGTGTCCTGGAAGCTTTTAATCTCTCCTTCTATTTTCAATGATAGCCTACTGGATATAGTATTCTTGGCTGCATGTTTTTCTCATTTGGTGCTCTGAAAATATCATGCCAGCTCTTTCTGGCCTGCCATGTCTCTGTGGATAAGTCAGCTGCCAATCTAATATTTTTACCATTGTATGTTACAGACTTCTTTTCCCGGGCTGCTTTCAGGATTTTCTCTTTGTCACTGAGACTTGTAAATTTTACTATTAGGTGATGGGGTGTGGGCCTATTCTTATTGATTTTGAGGGGCGTTCTCTGAACCTCCTGAATTTTGATGCTCATTCCCTTTGCCATATTGGGGAAATTCTCCCCAATAATTCTCTCCAGTATACCTTCTGCTCCCCTCTCTCTTTCTTCTTCTTCTGGAATCCCAATTATTCTAATGTTGGTTCGTCTTATGGTGTCACTTATCTCTCAAATTCTCCCCTCATGGTCCAGTAGCTGTTTGTCCCTCTTTTGCTCAGCTTCTTTATTCTCTGTCATTTGGTCTTCTATATCACTAATTCTTTCTTCTGCCTCATTTATCCTAGCAGTGAGAGCCTCCATTTTTTATTGCACCTCATTAATAGCTTTTTTGATTTCAACTTGGTTAGATTTTAGTTCTTTTATTTCTCCAGAAAGGGCTTTTATATCTCTCGAGAGGGTTTCTCTAATATCTTCCATGCCTTTTTCGAGCCTGGCTAGAACCTTGAGAATTGTCATTCTGAACTCTAGATCTGACATTTTACCAATGTCTGTATTGGTTAGGTCCCTAGCCTTCTGTACTGCCTCTTGTTCTTTTTTTTGTGTTGAATTTTTCCGTCTTGTCATTTTGTCCAGATAAGAGTATATGAAGGAGCAAGTAAAATACTAAAAGGGTGGCAACGACCCCAGGAAAATATGCTTTAACCAAATTAGAAGAGATCCAAAATCGTGAGGGGGGAGAAAGGGGATAAAAAGAGGTTCAAAAAGGAAGAAAGAAAAAAAAAAAAGAAAAAAGAGAAAAGAATTAAAAAAAAAGAAAACAAATAAGAAAAATATAAAAAAGAAAAAATATATATATTAGATAAACTAGTTAAAAAAACGTTAAAAAAGAAAAAGTTAAAAGTTAAAAAAAAATTTAACCAGAAGGCGAGAAAAAAAAACAAAAAATGAAAAAGAAAAAAATTAAATTAACTGCAAGACTAAAAAAAACACAGGGAAAAAGCCATGAGTTCCGTGCTTTGCTTTCTCCTCCTCTGGAATTCTGCTGCTCTCCTTGGTATTGAAACCGCACTCCTTGGTAGGTGAACTTGGTCTCGGCTGGATTTCTTGTTGATCTTCTGGGGGAAGGGCCTGTTTTAGTGATTCTCAAGTGTCTTTGCCCCAGGCGGAATTGCACCGCCCTTAGCAGGGGCCAGGGTGAGTAATCCGCTCGGGTTTGCTTTCAGGAGCTTTTGTTCCCTGATCGCTTTCCGTAGAGTTCCAGAGGACGGGAATACAAATGGCGGCCTCCTGGTCTCCGGCCCGGAGGAGCCGAGAGCTCAGGGCCCCACTCCTCAGTGCGCCCTCAGAGAACAGCGCCCAGTTACTCCCGTCTGCCTGACCTCCGGCCGCGCTGCGAGCTCACCGAGCCTGCGACAGGTTCAAGGTAACACCGAGCTGTGAGCTTACTGTCGGCTCTGTCTCTGTAGCTGGCTTTCCCGTTCCAATACCCGCAAGCTCTACGACACTCAGACACCCCCGATCCTTCTGTGACCCTGCGGGACCTGAGGCCACGCTGACCCCACGTGGCCTTCGCCCCGGTTTAGCCTCTGGAACGATGTCCCTCAGCGGAACAGACTTTTAAAAGTCCTGATTTTGTGCTCCGTTGCTCCGCCGCTTGCCGGGAGCCGGCCCCTCCCCCCGGGGTCTATCTTCCCGTCGCTTTGGATTCACTTCTCTGCCGGTCCTACCTTTCAGAAAGTGGTTGTTTTTCTGTTTCCAGGATTGCTGTTCTTCTCTTCGATCTGCCAATGGATTTTCAGGTGTTTGCAATCTTTAGATAAGCTATCTAGCTGATCTCCGGCTAGCTGAAGTAGTCTCGGCCTGCTACTTCTCTGCCATCTTGACTCCTACCCCCCAATATATTCATTTTTAATTGATGAAAAGTAAAAACCTAGGCAAGTATATGAATGAAACATTTAGGTAACAAAATTTGTTTCATAAAATTTTAAAATATATTTCAAATATCTGCTTAAAATAAGTGAAATTAAAGAATTATATTGAATATGTTAACAGGTTATAGTAAGTATTTATGTTTGTGTATCCAGGCCTCTAAGTTTTCCAAGATTAGAAACTGACTCATTTGAATCAGGTTGCAGCAGTGGGTTATGATTATAGATGTTTAAGAATTGTTTTATTTGTATTATTATTTTGTCTAATGCTCATGACCTTAATTCAACTTCTGTGCATGTCTTTGACATTTTTTATAGCTTTCAGTAGAGGTTTATCAACAATGGTTTGGATACAATGGTTATCATGAGAAGAGAAAGGAACTGAGTTATAACAAGTGCATAGGGACTTACCCACAAGCCACAATGTAAAGTAGATGTGAGGCAGACCAAACAAGCAGTGATACTAATGGCAGTCTTTTGAGCATGTGAAAGTCATCCATTAATTATGTCAAAAGGAAAAGAAAAGCTTGGGAAAAAGACTCATTGGTATAAAGGATTAAGAAAATCATTTAGACAATTTCACTGATAATAAATACAACTCTCATGTCTTCTCATGAAGATCGTATCTAGAAATCAATGCCAGTTACTTATGATTGAATAACAAACTTTGCCAAAATACAGTGGTTTAAAGCAGTGATTTTGTTATGTTTTACGATATTGTGGATCAGGAATTCAGGCAGGCATCAACTGGGAAATTCTTTTATTTCCTGTGACACCATGAATGCTATTGTGTGGTGTCCAACTGGTGGAATAGCTCATCTGGAGTGTCCAACATGGCTTTACTCCTTTGTCTTCTGCCTTGGCAATGACGACTCGAAAAGTAGAATCTGCTGGGTCTGAAAGCACCTACATGTGGCCTCTCCAACATGACATTTCTCAGGGTAATCAGGCTTCCTATCTAGAAGTTCAAGAGTCTCAGAAAAAATGTTCCAAATCTGAGAATGTCACTTTCATCACATTCCATTGGTTTAACGCGTCATTAAGGTAAGCCCAGATTCAAGGGAAAATGAATTCGATGCTCTCTTTCAATGGAAGGGGTAACAACTTATAGCAATCTCAAACCTACTACAGCTGCTACTCTCAATATTGGCTTTTATGTATGTTAACATATGTGATTTTATTTTCATAACTTTGAATGTGGCATACTTATAAAAGAGTTTGAGAATGAAGAGTCTGTTAAAAAGTGTACTACCACTGGGTGTGATGCATAAACAATGAACGGTGGAACACTGAAAAGAAATAAAATAAAATAAAATAAAATAAAATAAAATGAAAAAAAGTGTACTACCTAATATATATCTGAAAATACTTTGATTCGTTAATTTTTGAAATACAGAGTTCAAAGAAATTAAATGGCACAGTATTTGTGCTTGAATTTCAGTTGTTCAGTGAAGTGTGTATATGTGTGTGTATTTTACATATACATAATACAATCATATAGTAATTAACGCTATTACCTGTTTGTTAATATGTTTTTAAGAGTAAAGGGAAGAAGAGGGGTGCCTAGGTGGCTCAGTTGATTTAATGTCCAATTCTTGATTTCAGCTAAGGTTATGATCTCATGGTCCTGGGATCAAGACTTACCAGAGGCCCCACACTCGGTAGGGAGATTGAGGATCCTTGGCTTGAGATTTTCTCTCTTCCTCCCCCTTTGTGCATCCCCACACCCACACTCACTCTCTCTCAAATGAATAAATAAATCTCTTTTTTTTAAAAAAGGAGTAAAGGGAAGAATATGTATCAGTATAACTAAAATTTTTAAATAGTGTTTCATTTTTAATTGTATATCTTAAATTACGTTGGCATACCCTGAGGCTCAACATCATGAACTACAACTGAAATAAAGTTAAGAAGTAAAAGGAGTATGGGAGTATACTACAGCTAAAGGATGCACTGTGTAAATTATTTCCCTGTTAGCACTCATTTAGTATGTTTCCTTTTAAATACTGTTCTATCGACAGATTTGGGAAACTTTATTGGGAAAGGTATTAACGTAAAAAACCGATTTTTTCTAATGGGAAGTTATATCTAATTATATATAAATATACAAAACTATAAAATAGAAAAGATTTATCTATTTTATATGTAATTTGTGTATAAAATATAAGAATATTTATATATTTATATATTCAAAAGATACATATACATAATATTTAATATATTTAAATGTCTAATAACATTTAAATATTATATATACATACTTTGAATTTATAATTTCTAGAAGAAAATAAAAATAATTTATAATCCTGCCTCTCAGAGACTCAGAGATTGCTATGTATCCTTTTACAACAGAGCTGCAATTTGAATGACTTCTTGGTCACTGATTTTTTTCTATTATGCATAAAATATTCATTTAAAAAGATATAAATTAAAATATGAAAATATTTAATAAAATATATGAATTAAATAAAGAAAAATAAGAATATATGAATTATTCATTTTGACAAATTTCCCCATAACATGACAATATCCAAAACACTAAATCAGTAAGACCTGAAGGTGGAAGAATTAAAATTAATTTTCACTATGCCCAACTGGGGGAAAAGTAATTTCCCTTGTACTACGGAGGTACTTTAATTCATACTGATCCCAAGAGCTAACATATCTGAACTCTGTCAGATATGTTGATTGGTTTGGAAGGAGAATTTGTGCATGTATATGCAATACCTTTTCTTCTCCTCTCTCTTGGGCGCATGCTACTCCTTAGCAGAAACTGTTTTCTATTTGTCCATGTTATAACTTACATATTGTAGTAACTCTGTGTTAAGGTAAAGCCTGCAGTATTGGAAGTGGGGGATTTGTTAGCTCAGTTTAGAGTTTTGGGGAAATTGGAGACCAAAATCTACATAATGTATAAAGCTTCTGCTTGGGGTCAGATTCATAGATTTGGCTTTGAATTCTGGACATCAGCATGTGGGCAAGGCATTGGACTTTGGCCGTGCATGGACTTCCTTTTGAGCTGGCTTAAGCATTAGGCTTTATGTTACTTAGGCCTCAGAGAGGACTGTAACTTAAGTGAGAAGCTGTTTGTTTTTGTTGTTGTTGTTTTTGTTTGTTTGTTTTTATCTTTTGTTTTTATAGATTCTTTGCTGTGTCTATAGAAGAAAGGCTGCACTTATCAGATTTTGATTAAAGTTCTCAGGGCCTCAAAATAGTCCTGGCCTTAAGATAGTGCATGAGAGACTCAACCACGGATTGACCTTAAGTGAAGATTTGGTAGGGTTTCAGCCATGTGGCTAGGCCCCCAGGTTGTAGGAAAAATTCAAGCCTTGGTTATGAACAAATGTCAGTGGACAAGACCCTTAGCTAAAATAAAGATCATGAAGTTAGCTTGAGGTAACAACTCAAGCTATTTGTGGGATCTGCAGCTTGGCATTGAACTATATATATTGTGGCCTGAGCACCACTGAGTGGATACCATGAAGATCTTCACAGAGACAGGAGGGCCACAGAACCCTTAGGAAACTGGGAAGCTAACCCAAGGATTCAGTTGTAGGGAAATAATTTTTCCAGCTTCAAGTCCTTTATTTGCTGTATTAAAACTCCAATAAATTTTTATGTAGATTCTATAGTTAAGTTTATATTTTTGGTGCAAAACCTCAGTAGTCAATGCTAAATTGAATGCTTCAAAATCCATTCTTCTTTTTTTTTTTAAGATATTATTTATTTATTTGTCATAAAGAGAGAGAGAAAAGCACACAAGCAGGCAGAGAGGCAGGCAGAGGTGGAGAGAGGCAGGCTCCCTGCTGAGCAAGGAGCCCGATTCGGTACTCGATCCCAGGACCCTGGATCATGACCTGAGCCGAAGGCAGCAGCTTAACCCACTGAGCCACCCAGGCGTCCCTCAAAACCCATTCTTATTCAGGGTTAAGAAAGGGGCTATGGAGAGGTTAGCCTGACTTGTTAAAGCTCTTGTATGGCTTCAACTGTCTCCCCAGCAAGTATCCTTAAGTTGGTTCTCAACTGATTAATTACATGAAAGAGGAAAATTTTCCCAAGAGGCAGTTGTTAAGTCAAAGTGATTCCAAAGATGAGGCAATGAGAACAGAATGCAGATGCTCTGTCCCTAAATCCCAAGCTTAAATTTCAGCCCCATCCACCTCCCAACACGTTCAAACAGATCGACATTTTAGTTCATCTTTGGGTATCCTGGGTTTGTAACTTTCAAATATTTAGATGTGAATTTTTAGCAGAAAAATGGACATTTATAAGTTACAGAATTTGCATACAGCTTTCACAAGTTTCACTGTAAAATTCTCTTTCACTTATTTTTAAAAATAACTAAATATTTTAATGAATTTTAATTGGATATCAAATATATAAACATAAAGATAGAATTGCTTTGACAGAAGTTATACAATTCAGGGCCATATCTACTCACACTCCCCTCACACTCACCAATGCTATCTCTTTTCCACATAGGTTTGATTTGTGAGTCAGTAGCATAGGTGTGATGGAGGGTAAGAGAGAAGACTGAGATCATCATCTCCCCTCATCAGGAGGGAGGATGAGTCAAGAAACCTGCAAGTTGGTTTCACTGAAGGTGCTGTTATGCCCCAGAATCATGACAATTTTGCTTCCTCCACACATTTTTACTCTAACTTCCTCTGGAATATCTAGCAACAAGTGAATCAGTTGAAATTCTTTTGTTACAAATGATCAAAATCTAATTCAGAATGACTTCAGTTATAAAGAGGAACTTATTAGCTCACAAAGTTTAAATCCCAGAAGTTAGCTGAGTTTCAGATGTGCTTGATTTGGTGGCTGCTGTAGGGTATGGGAAGCCCAATTTCTCTCCATTTCTATATTCTTCCTTTGCAGGGTTTGCTTCATGAATTCATGTAGTAGCTCTCTGTGCATTTCTTAACCTTCCCTGTATGGTTTGCAAGTGTCTGTAGCCTTTCCAGTCTTCACATTTATAAATCCAATTCAAACAAAGTGGGCCTTCCTAGTAGCTCCTGGCACATCCTAAAATATAGAGCAATTTTCTCTAACCCAGAATTCACAGCATACATTCCCTCTTCTACCATTGGATCTAATTGGTTTATCTGCACATTCCTGTAGCCAGGCATGTGGTCACTGGGGTTCAATCCCTTTCAAATAACAGAAAATGAGAAGGGGAGTTATCCCTCAGCAAAATCCAGCTACTTTCATTGGAATACATGGGAAGTGGTTACTAGGAACCAAAAAGACATGTATATAATGGTCCATCACTTTGATTACTCAACATCCATATATATTCTTTTTCTTATATAAACACATATGAAAATGTTCTTTGCCTATAAAAATAAACTCCCCTCTCCACCCCTTGTTCCATAATGCAACCTAAAACATCTTTCTGAGTTCAGCTGCAAGTCTAGGTCTCTAGATAATTGTACATTCCTTTCAATCATATGCAGATGGTAGACTATTACTGCATAACACTTGATGGGTAACTAATAAGTTAAATTACCTCCTCTCAATATGTGAATATGGAAATAAAGCAGTATACTCAGTAAAAGTTCCCATTTCAAACTAAGAAGAGCAAGAGACCTAGTTTATATAGATAATAATTGATGTCTGCTGCTTAGCAGTGGGGAAAATATCTTTATCCACCAATCTGCCTTTCCAAGTTTTGTTCTCTTGGAAGATCTTTTTTGTTTTTCATCACAGATGACTTCTGGGGTGGGCAATGTGGATAGAGACTCCTCTGCAAGCTGTCTTGTGTTTATCTTAATGAAGTGATTCCTAAAGTGGTTCTTAAAGTGCCTCCTAAATGTGTTAGGCTTTTTTGATTATCACAATCATTGAAGGTGCTACCATCATTTAATGGATAGTCTCATTGCAAATTAAAAAAAAACCCAAACACTTTGGGGTTCACTTAATAAACTTGGAATCACATAATTCAAAAAAGTAGTATACAATATTAGAAAAAAGTCTTTACATTTTATTAGTAAAGTTTAGTTTGGAACTATTTGACATTATTGCCATTTCATATATTCCTTTTAGGCAGTAGACTTTCTTTGTGTAGAAAGAAACAACAACAAAAAAAAACCAATTAGGGTAGAAAGTGAGACCATAGAATAGAGACCATAGGGTAGAAAGTGAGATATAGTTAAATGGTTCAAATAGAAATGATCAGAAGAGATTTAAAAAAAAAATTTATTTGACAGAGAGAAAGAGAGAGAGCATAAGTGGCAGGCAGAAGGAGAGGTAAAAGTAGGTCCCCCACTGAGCAGGGAGCCTGACTTGAGGCTCCATCCCAGCATCCTGGGATCATGACCTGAGCCGAAGGCAACCACTTAACTGACTGAGCCACCCAGAAGCCCAAGAAGAGATGTCTTAATTATTAATTGTATTACTACTACAAGGCATCAGATGAAGACAAGAGAATTCAGTGAGGTAGTGTAAAGGCATCAGATGAAGACAAGAGAATTCAGTGAGGTAGTGTAAAGGTGGTTTCTATATGATGTAAAGGGCTATTGTAAACTTTCTTGAAATGGAACAACCAAAAAGCCTTTAAGAACAGAATTTGTTACAGAAGTTGTTCCTGAAGTTATTTACAATCTTAACTAAACCCCTCTTCTCTGTACCCTCAAATTACCAGGTAAAATCTTCTACACTCTTAGGTACTCCTAATGACTCTAGTTTTATTGGGGAAGTAAGGTTAGAGACTGGATTTCACAATGATGAACATGCATGGAAGTATCCCTGAGGAGACATTGTTAAATGGTGTAAGATTTTGAGCCCACTTAAGAATTCACAGATAACATGCATGAGGAATTTTACTTCCACAGGAATTAGACTGAAATTTCCAGGCAATCTTTATATGTATTCTGTGAATTCTAATTAGTCTATCAATATTAAAGACTAAATCTTGAACTATAAGAATTAAGTTTATGTATTTTTCTTGGAGCAAGAACTAGCTTACATTTATATACATTAATTCATTAATAAAGCTTCCTCGGTTGGTAAGGCATCCAATACTGAACATGTTCCTCTGTTAAATAATAAATATTAATATTTAAGTAATTTTGAGTGAAAAGAAACTTCACTATAATTTTAATTGTTTATTTATCATAACCATTCCTTATGCATAACCAATAGATGTTTTACTGTTGTCTAAACCCAAGAAATATGAGAAATCTAAAACAAACAAATTAAACACTCATCTCCCCTGAAGATGGGTTCACAATGCAAAAGGGAATAGGTTCTAAAACCTTGAATTCTTCTTCAACTCATCTATATGCACATTCTGTCACCAAAAATCTCTAAATTATCCAAATTTTACCTCCATGACTACTATTGTTGGGTGCATTAGATATATCTTTCCCCAGTCTTTGCTTTTCCAAGTGGAATTTTATTTTACTCCCCATCTTTACCATATCCCCACATTCTCATGCATGTGCCACATAAACACACACAGACTCTTACTATTAAAGTCTTATCTATGCTTCAAATTTTACCTGTTCCTTGAAGTCTCTCTGTTTTGCTCATCTAAATTTTTGTTTTTCATTTATATCATGAATTAATAAGAAATAGAAATTATGTCTTACTTTTCTCCAAGGGTCATTTAAGGCTCAAGATTCTTTTGAGAGCCTCTAATGGATGCCCCTACTTGTACCCAACATTCTTTATTATATGATTAGTTGAGTGAAACATAAGTATGATGTAAAATAAGAGAAAGACAATGTATTTGAAGATATCTGAATTTAATCTATGACTTGAAAACATTGTGAAGAATATAAATTTTAAATTTCAGACTAGATATTTAGAACATAGCAGTTGCAAAAATGTAATGAAACTCTTATTTTTATTAAAGTTGCTTTCCAGACTTTGAAATTATGCTTATCCGGTTTCTATCCTTTGAGTGAATTTTTTATGATAGGTCTAAGCAATTTTCAACACTGAAGTATAGCTATTGACCACATTTAATACTTAGCAGGTTATGATTAAAAGTTTGCTGTTAGAATAGAGAGAAGAACAGAATTAAACAGCTCCATGACATCTATACCAAGAAATGGAGGAGAAAAATAAGTTGATTTTAAGCTAGGACTGAAAGCCTTGTTATAACTTCTCAGAATGAACATGATGTACTTTCAAATGAGGTGAATACTACTTCAACTTCCTGACATTCTCTGAGTCATGATTTATTACTTTAGGCTTTTTGTGAAATTTCTGAGCTGATTTCATAGAAGTAGACTTTTATCTTTTCATTTTGTGACCTTGCAGATCTCTTATAAAAAGGACATAATTCATAAGGCAAAAGTAGAAGAAACTGATAATGAAAATGGGGATGTCTGCATCGACACATGCAAGTCCATAGATTTAAATAATTTTTCTTTGTGTCACTTCTATTGTCAATTTAAATAATCCATTCCTATATATTAATTAGTTTTCTATGGCCATAGGCCATATGAATGATGAAAGTTAGTATTAACTGATTCACTAAATAAGGTTTTTATCCTTTGAAAAAAATTAAAATTTTTTAGAAAAAATAATGTCACTGTACGTGTTTCGCATGCAAGTATTCAGCCTACTGTTTTTTAAACAACAGGGAAGAATCCATGCTCAGTATAGCTATAATTTTATGTTGTTAATGTTCTCAAACTGTGTGACTACAGATACATTACGTAAAGATAGATCCTAAGATGATTACTTCCTCCCTAGGAGTTGCAACTGTGGTGTGGATAGACCTGCCATTCAATTGCCCTTTCAGTTTTGAAAGACAGTGATTGCTCTGAGCCTTGCATGTGGCATAGCAAGTGTTGGCAGAAACAAGTGTGCATTGGAGGGTGGGTCGTCATTGCTGCCGTGTTAACTTAATCAAACATATGTTTGTTTAGCCCATAAACCACTTTACAGCATCAGGACCAAACAGGTAGAGTTGATATTTTATGCCTTTTTTTTGTACAATCCTTCAAGGTGATTTTTAAGAACTCATTCTGAAAGGGGCATATGAAGAAATGTTTGGAGGCACAGGCAAATAAAAATCATAATTTGTTACTAGTGGCTTACTCTTCATATGCTTCTGTAGTAATTTGGAACAGTGGATAATTTTGTCACCCAGGATTCATTTGATGATATCTGGAAAAATTTGTTGTTGGAACTTGGGCATTCCTACCGGCATTTAGAACGGAAGCCAGGGGTTCTGCTAAAACTCAGAAAGCAACAGGACAGCCCCCCCACAATTAGGAATTACCTAATCCCAAATGCCAGTAGTGTGAAGTGGGAAAACCCTGATCTGGAGAAATAAGAAATATCTTTCAGTCAAAGGGAAATAACCTTCTCCTAGGAAATATACCAATTTTCACATCCATGTTCATATTCTCAGTGTAACCTTCTCAGTATAACCAAAGTATAACCTTTTTCTGACAAAGATCTCTTACAACCATTCCGTTTTCTGATACCTTGTCACTCTTTAAAATGATTTTATTTGTTTTACTTGTTTATTTATTATTTATTTGCTGTCTCTCCCACTAGAATGAAAGACACATGACAGTATGGATTTTGTCTATTGTGCTTGCTACTGAATTGATTATTTAGAATACCACCAGTGCCTTGTTGTTCCCCCAATACTGATCTGCTAAATGAATGAATAGCAGTGACTATTCCAGAATGACTTAAGAGAAAACTGCACCTCTGTCCCAAATCTTTTCCCTTTCTGAAATATTTCTCTAGCTTCTCTGTGTCTGTCCATTTGGATATATAGGGATATTCTGGGAAGGGAAAGAACGGAGAAAGAAAGTATCCATTGTGATTTATTTTTTTATTTTTTTATTTTTTTTATTTTTTATAAACATATCTTTTTATCCCCAGGGGTACAGGTCTGTGAATCACCAGGTTTACACACTTCACAGCACTCACCAAAGCACATACCCTCCCCAATGTCCATAATCCCACCCCCTCCTCCCAACCCCCCTCCCCCCAGCAACCCTCAATTTGTTTTGTGAGATTAAGAGTCACTTATGGTTTGTCTCCCTCCCAATTCCATCATCATATGATCTCCCTGATATGAGGAAGTGGTGATGCAACATGGGGGCTTAAGTAGGTAGAAGAAGAACCATTGTGATTTGTTTTTCAGCCCTAGGATCTTTAAGGAAGTTTCTAGTCCTCAAAGACTATTTAAACCTCACCTGCTGCATTTTCCTACCAGAAACAATGTTTTCATTACATATCAACCAAAAAAGTGTAACAATCATGAATATGGGTAGTTGTAAGCTAAAGTGTGTTTGAGAATGTAGTGAGTTTACTTGATCACAAATAGATAATACTGAGCATTTCTTTCTCTGGTACATATAATTTAAAAATAAGCAATTACATTTATATACGTGTGAGAAGCATAATATTAGAAGAGTACTTTTCAAACATTTTATAAATTACCGTTAAGAAAAAAAAAATGATTTTAGTATACTATACTTTCTGGTCGCATAGTGTAGGGTAGAAGGAGAATAGAGAAAATTGATCCTTCAAATTTTCATGATAAAGCTGAACATATGTATTCTTAATAGCATATGGTTTCAATCATATGCAATTTAAGAAATAAAATAAATGAACAAAGAAAAATAAAAGAGGCAAACTAAAACACAGACTCAAGTATAGAGAACAAACTGGTTTCCAGAGGAGAGGTGGGCAGAAGGTTGGATGAAATAGGTGAAGGGGATTATTATACTTACCATGACAAGCACTGGGTAATGTATAGAATTATTGAATCACTATATTATACACTTGAAACTAATCTAACACTGAATGCTATTTATTTTGAGTGTATATATTTTTAAAAAATCTAATTCAGTGATAAAGACATTTTAGTCATTCATTTCTTTGACCATAAAATATGTGACGAGCAGAAAATGGAGGGTATTCGACTTTGGGGCAACAAAATTAATCCATTAATAAACCCAATATTACTTGGTGTTGAGTGTCTTACACAAAAAAAGTATTAGGGCAGAAGGAAAAAAAATTAGAAAAGAAAGCTGAATTCACATCCATATCTCTTTTTGGGTAAGCCTGGGTATGGCTCATAAATATGGTGGACCTGACCTATGATTGAGGAAATGGATTGAGGGACAACCCAAGTGTGTTCTTGATTGACAGGTTTAAGAGAGCATACAGATGATATCTGATTAGTCGGATCTAAAGAAGACCTAGACAGGCAAAGGAGCAAAACTCAAATCCCAAGTGTCTCCAAATAGAATGACCAAAACAGGTATGATAATTTTGTCAGAAATTGAAAGGGAAGCCTGAACAGAGAAGCAGGAAAAGGAAGAAAGATGTAATGAATCTGCATCTCTACCCAAATGAATTTGAAATGAATTTGATAGTTTCCATGGAGGGAAATGATGAGGTTTAATTGACCCAAGTCCTTCTCCTCTCTGGAGGACTATTTTCTAGCAATGGGTAATTTACTCAAGCAGCACCATGGTTCTTTTATGTGGTTTGCGATAGGTGCCAGCAAAAATGAATCTCTTTTTTTAAGATGACAAACTACAAGGCTCCTTAATTCTGACATGGTAAAAGCATTTCTCACAATGTGTGGAAAGTTTTCTGAAGAATGAAACAATTGCATATAAAAGCAATGTTATGAATCAAAGCAAATATCTAAAAATTAGAGAGTGAGAGAGGCCTGATGAACCAAACTAAGTCTGTAGTCAAATATCGTGGTTTACAATCACATATCCAGGACCACTTTGTGTGTGTGTGTGTGTGTGTGTGTATGTGTGTGTGTGCAAGTGAAACTAGGCTTAGTTGTAGTTTTGTCACTCCTTACAGGGATTTATTGCTTAACATATAAAACCTTGAAGCACTGGAGTTCTTGCTGCAGCATTGCTGAAACTTTTCAGTATTTTCTAAATAGTTTATTATTGTTCTTATCATATGTAAACCCAGAAAAATATAATTATTGTGTTCACTTTTAATTAAAAAAATGGATTTTCTAAAAATGGGTTTAAGAAATTTTCCTTTATCTTCTTATTCCTGTGAAAATATTTAGGGGACAATTTGTTTGAGTTTATAGCACTCATTAATTTATCAAAAGGTATTTTAATTTTTTTCCTTAATGCTTGTTTTTAGTTTATTGATATTAGTATTTTCATTGGTCTGATAAAATATTTATATTATGGATCTATTTTTTTCTTATAATATATAATTACTGGTGTGTATCCAGTTACTTTTTAAAGGACTTGACAAACAGATGATCAGATGTGCTGAGACACTCTAATGGCCTGTTCTGATTTCACTTCGAAGATTTTCTGAAGTCCAGTTCTTAGAAATCTCTTTTAAAATGTAAAAGATCAAATTGATTTTCTATATATTTTAAGATGCCATCATTCAATAGCTCTCCATCCATAAATAACTGTTTGGTGAGTACTTCTGTGTGGTATTCATGGTAGTCATGGTGCTGACTCACCAGTTCTGTCTAGAGAAGAACAGATAACAAAAGGTTTGTTCTCCTGCAGGTTACATTCCTGGTACATTTTTTCTGTTCTTGGACAAATATGCAAAAGTATCTTTTTCACTGAATAGGAAATCTTCTTGGTCTCACTTCCATTCATGACACATAGACTGGAAAAGTACAGTTAAGAGCCAGAGAATTTCAGGGATGCTACTTTGGTACCTGTGGCATTTTTACTCATGTGCACGCTAAATGGAAGCCCCAAGCAAGCTTATTTCTGTCACTTTGAGGTGGTCATGTCATCATTGGCTGAGATGTTACAAACCTGTACTGAGTTACTAAATTTTTCTTTTATTCATAATGAAGTTCTCAAGGGATACCGTCAGCAGATACTTGTTGACATATGCTATTTGAAAACAACATTTTATTTTGAAAATACATTAAGATGAAAATAAATTTTCAGTGTCTACTGCAAATAGGATAATATATATATATTTTAATTTTTTAAATTTTTTATAAACATATAATATATTTTTATCCCCAGGGGTACAGGTCTGTGAATCGCCAGGATTACACACTTCACAGCACTCACCATAGCACATACTCTCCCCAATGTCCATAACCCCAACCCGCTTCTCCTAACCCCCCTCCCCCCAGCAACCCTCAGTTTGTTTTGTGAGATTAAGAGTCAAAATTATGGTTTGTCTCTCTCCCAATCCCATCTTGTTTCATTTATTCTTCTCCTACTCCCTTAACCCCGCATGTTGCATCTCCACTTCTTCATATCAGGGAGATCATATGATAGTTGTCTTTCTCCAATTGACTTATTTCACTAAGCATATACCCTCTAGTTCTATCCACGTCATCGCAAATGGCAAGATTTCATTTCTTTTGATGGCTGCATAGTATTCCATTGTGTATATATACCACATCTTCTTTAGGATAATATATTTTTATATTATTTCCTTATTTCCTTTATCTGACCATCCTAAATCCTCAAAAAGCTGCATGCTTGTTTCTTTTCATCCTAACTCAGAGTTTCACAAATTATGTCCCATAAAGCAAATCCAGCCAGTTTTGGAAATCAAGTTTTGTTAGAGTAGGATCATGCTCATTTCTCTGTAGCTATTAATGCACTGTAGTAGCAAGGTGATTTATTGCAAAAGAGCCTATGGCCAATAAAGCCCCAAATATTTACTCTTTGGCCCTTTCAGAAAAAAATTCTTTTTTTTTTTTTAATTTTATTTATTTGACAGATTTGAAAGATCACAAGTAGGCAGAGACAGGCAGAGAGAGAGGGAGAAGCTAGATCCCTGCTGAGCAGAGAGCCCAATGGAGGGCTCAATCCCAGGACCCCAAGACCATGACCTGAGCTGAAGGCAGAGGTTTAACCCACTGAGACACCCAGGCACCCCTCAGAAAACAATTCTGCTGACCTTGCTCTAGCTAGTGAAAATACTCAGGAGCTAGTTTCTCATTTATGTAGTTGGTATGATTGCTGTATTTTTCTCAGAAGCCATTTGGTTATATAACTTAAACATTGCCTCCTTAATTCATACATTTATATGCCTTTATCCAGTGTTAGCTGTCAGTAAACCTTAAGAATAAAAATAAGTATAATGGTATTCCATTTAATTTATATTTTAAGATATTCAAGTCAATAAAGATTTTACTTAAGATTGATAAATGTAACTTTCATTATCATACACTTCATATGAAAATAAGTTGCTCAATAAATTTAAAAACTATAATTTATTTACATGGTTATAGTGCTCTGGATACTAAATTATTATACTTTCTATGTTTCTATGTTTTTCTAATCTTTCTATGTTTACCTAGAACTCTGTAGGATTTATTGAAGCTACAAAGGCAGATGTTCAGAAATATCATTGAGAGTTTTATAAGTATTAAATTCATTATCTTCCAATTAAATTTTGTTTTTTCATAGCATGTATTTCCAAAATTATGATGATTAATGGGAAAACAAAATTTATCCATAACAGTTTTAAAATGGAAATAATCTTTATGGAAAGGTCATGCTGGATAATTGATAGTTTTTATATAAATTAGTATGTGATTAATAATTTTTTTTAGTTAATCTCTATTGTTGTCTTTAAATTAATATGAATTTAATCCAGTTTTATTAATATAATAGAAGCAAAAATTTCTTTTCTCAGAATGTGTTTTAGGATCATAAGGTGTTATGAGAGAATTTCTAGTTTTTCTCAAGTATTTATGTTTTTATTATAAAAAATCTGATACTAAAGAATTTTATTAAAGAGAGACTTTAATGAACTGGATACAGTTACTGAAAATAGTACTACAGTGATTAAGATATTATTTGGAAAATCTAAATAATACTTTTTCTAGTTAGATCTCTAGTTTCTTTGATGTTAAAAACTTAAAACATTTTTCATTAGGTATAGAGTAAACAAATGCAATTATATCTTGTTCTTATTTCATAATTAAAAAGGAGACATAATTCTCAAATAAAAATTATTCATATTGGTTTTTGTTGAAATAATAATGCAATATCAGAAAAAACACATTATTTTGATACTATTACTTATTCTGTATAGGGCTGTGTTCTGTTAGAATTGTAAAAATGGAGGGTTATGACATTTATGTGATAAATAGGGGATATCTACAGGCTATATTCAACTTCCAAGACTCAGAACCACCCTGTGATTTTTTTCTTCAGTTTTTAAGTAGTAAATGGAATAGACATTATCAGCAATAGGCAAAATTCCCACATTCGCGTTCCGTGCACCAAGGACCATTATTCTAGAAAGGACTAAGTGGAAGCATGGTATAGCTATAGCAATATTACTTCTCTGAAGGAATTGTAGAGATGAGGTGAGGTGGAAATTATTTTGAACACTATTTCCACTT
Organism: Mustela nigripes; assembly: GCF_022355385.1. Classification (NCBI taxonomy): domain Eukaryota; kingdom Metazoa; phylum Chordata; class Mammalia; order Carnivora; family Mustelidae; genus Mustela; species Mustela nigripes. The sequence goes on from NC_081559.1 coordinate 141,519,087, forward strand.
TGCCTGTGAAAAAATAGGTATATCTTAGAGAACACCCTTGAGTGGTTGCATACTTATGAGGTGATTTCACTGTCGTTGAAGTTCCAAAAATAATATATTTAATGGAGCAAAAACAATGAAACTTCAGGTCACTGATGTACAGTTATCAATCTGACAATTTATTCTCCTCTATACTTATTCATAAAGATTACCCAAAGAAGTTTACTTTTCATTAGCATGGCAAACAGTATACTTTTATGGTGCTGACTCAGGATTATTTCTCCTCTCCTGTTCTCTGTTATAAAGCAATCTGAAGAAATCTTAATTGTCTTGATATCCTACAACATCATACTATTCCAATATACTGATTTTATCATGAGATTAGATCTTATGAACAGGAAGTGGCAAGTATCATAGATACCTTAATAAGAATTTTGCATGCCTGGAGGTAGGAAAAGGGCCCTATATTCAGAGTTCCGACACCAACCCAAGTTTTGGGGAGCTTATTTGTCTAGAGCACACACTCACCAAAGTAAATGTGAAAAGTTATGTATGTTATATCATCCACTATCAAGCTTCAGCCCTAATACTTGAAGGGTCTCTGAATATTGAAGATAACACATGTCATTGTTAAACAAATGTTGCTATGACCCACTTATCTAGTAGCCCATAAGACTCCCAGAATTTCAGATCCAGGTCATACTCTAAGCTGCTCTGCTACTGGCACCTTGGAACCCTTAAGACCAAATAATAAATAGTCCTAGAGTTTGGAGCAAGTAGAGATGCTGTATGTCGCATCTGGAAAGCCCCAGTTAGGTAATGTTACCTATTGCTAGGAATTTGGAGAAAATTTATGCACTCATTTGTTTTTCCATAACATGTATTTCTGATATTATGGCAGTTAATGGGAAAATACAATTTAATTCACCCATAACATTTACAGTTGTAAATTGAGGAAGATCTATAAATCTTGTGATTTGAAATTATGTTGCTCACTTGACATGTCAATTATATAACTTTATAGAGCTTTAATTTCAAAGTTCTGCAGACCAGTAGCATTGGCCTGACCTGGGAGCTTGGGAGAAATACATAAACTAATGCCTATTTTAGACTTAATGAATCAGATTCAGCATTTTAACAAGATCAGCAGGCATCTTGGTGTTATTGTTAAATGGATATAGAGATTGGGATTGTCAAAAATTCTAGAAATGGATTCTAGTGATGGCTACACACAATGTAATATACTTAGTGTCACAAAACTGTACATTAAAAAAGGTTGAAGTGGTAGATTTTATGATATATATTTTTACGACAATAAAATGAATTCACTCTTCTCCTTGAAATTTATATTAATATTTTTGTATTTATGAAGGAAATAAGGGGCTCTCACACGAAGATGAAAAGGCCAAAATGGAAAACTATTGATTAGTTTCTTAATGAATCCATTTTAAACTGGGAGTACACTTATCTTGATGAGTACTGAATAATGTATAGAATTGCTAAATCACTATACTGTACACCTGAAACTAGTATAACACTGTATATTAATTATACTGGAATTCAAAAATTTGATAATAGTCTTTTCTGATATAATCTCTTCTTTTTCTGGACAAGCTTATAATTGAAAGCTCAATGTATACAAATTATAAACAAATTGAACAAGTTTTACCCCAGATGATATAATTAATTATACATTTACTTATAAAGGCAATAACATGAAATTTATAACACTATTGTTATTAAACTATTACATTGCTTTCAATGTGCAGGGAGAGGTAGAGAGAAAATCTTAAGTAGGTTCCACACCCAGTACAGAGCCCACGTGCAGCTTGGTGTCACGACCCTGATAATTTGACCTGAGCCAAAATCAAGAGTCAGATGCTTAACTGACTGAACCACTCAGGTTGGTTTTAAGTAGACTGTCATATTGGAATATAACAAGGAGTATATTAAAGGATTTCTATGCCATTAATATTTGAGTTTTTAAATCATATATGAAGCAATCATTACCCTCTTTTGATTTATGAGATTCAAATTCCATAATAAATTTTAATTCACACTTTAATTTTATTTATGATTTTTTATGCCAGGTTTGTTTCACAGTGGAATGGTGCCATCCTTTAATTAGCATTTATTATACCCAGGCACTGTGCTAGGTACTTACATTATCTTCTTTTAATTATGTTGAAAGTAATTGGATAATAATTACTATACTATGTAATATTACTATACTATACTAAAATAATTGAAGATCTGGATTTCAGTCTTTGTTATTTGACTGCTCATAATCCATGTTCTTTCTATTATAGCATGCTCCCTTTCATGCAGTGCCTACTGTATATCAGGCGGAGTCCAAGTAAGGTGTCTATAAATGCTCACCATAACTTTTCAAGGTTTTTAGTAAGGGATGTGTTTTCTGCTTTTAACAAAAAAAATTCTAATTATCTATTTTGTTCCTGCTTGTGTGCATTTTTATTTTCTAACCATCTATTCACTTTACTTGTGAGTAATCTTATTGAAAGTCATAATAATAGACACCATTAAGATAATTGGGAAAAGACATTCTCTAAAAATTGTAACTTAAGGTATAAGGATTACTGATTGTTTTAAAATCTTACATAAATTGGGGCAGAGATGCCAAATATACACAGATCATGTGGAATAAGTACAATAACTTGTTTCATAAATTTTATATGAAATATTTATTTCTTTGTGTTTTTTTCATTCTTGGAAGTTACTCTTTTCTATGGTTTCATAGACTAGGTTTCATGTACAGTAATGTTTGAATTAGTTTTTTTTTCTTTAATTTATTCTATGTGGAACAAAATTACTAGAACAGTTTTAGAAATGGAATTTTTTATTTTGTGCATATCATATCTAGATGTTTATGAGGTAAATATAGGAAAGTAAATGGTGTTACATCTTTTTACTCCAATTGTGTGAAGTAGTCTTTCTAAGACTTAGCTAGGTAAGCTGCATTTTTCATACTTGCTTAGAACAAACACATTTGAGGGCATCCTGAAGCCCCATGGTGTATGACATAGAGTACAATAGCAGGATAGGAAAAGAGCTTTGTTTTGATAAATGAACTTGTCACATGCAGATAAGCAGGTATACTTGAAATCTGTCACACCTAATAATCTATTAACACTTTCTTCCCTGTTTTCTTTGTATTTGGAAGTTAGGTTAGTTACGATATAGTATCATTAATTATGATTCCATTAATTTTAAATTTATGGTATTTTAAATAAAACAGTTGGCCTTTTTCTCCATCTATCTTTTCTTTCTTTCTTTTTTCCCTTTTCTTTCTTTCTTTTCATCTTACTTCTTCCCTCTCTCTTCCTCCTTTTCTCTTTCTTCTTTCCCTCCTTTCCTAACTTTTTCATAACTAGTGCATATTGTTTCTTAATGTTTCAAATAGTTTTATAATTATAATTACGAAGAGTAGATTGTTTGCATGCCAATTTTTATTCTAATAAAGTACGTTTTAAGAACCTTTTAAACTTAAAATAAAAAATTAAATGTAACAAATGTGTAGGTGGTCAAGATTAAATTATTCTTATCCTAAAAATACAATGCAGATATCTTTTTTTTTTAAAGATTTATTTATTTATTTATTTGACAGAGAGAGATCACAAGCAGGCAGAGAAGCAGGCAGAGAGAGAGAGAGGAGGAAGCCGGCTTCCTGCTGAGCAGAGAGTCTGATGTGGGGCTCTATCCCAGGACCCTGAGATCATGACCTGAGCCGAACGCAGCGGCTTAACCCATTGAGCCACCCAGGCGCCCCACAAAGCAGATATCTTATAACATTCTATTATTTAATTTTTAATAAATAAAAATTATTTATAAATTGCTTTTTCCTGTCACAGCTGATATTTTCCTGAATTCTAAAATATTGTACTTTTAACTCTTCAGTTGTAACAGTAATTACAATTCCTATTAATATAAATTTATCAGAACTTTTAATGCTGAAGCAATTTTGCATAACATTTTACTACTCAGTAAATATTTTTAGGCATTCAAATAAGGTTATAAAAATACTGCCTTAGTCTTCTTTAACTAGAACCACTTTAGGAACAGTAGTGGTTATTTTGGGAAGATTTCAAACTTAAATTTTTATTCCATCTGATAACCTTTGTCAATTCTTTGGAAGAAAACACAATGAAAAATTATTTCTCAAGCTTCATTCATACTGTTGTCCTTGCTTTAGGACTCAACCATCAGACCATTATAAGAATGTCCTCTTAGCGAAATAAGTCAAGCAGAGAAAGACAACTATCATATGATCTCCCTGATATGAGGAAGTGGTGATGCAACATGGGGGCTTAAGTGGGTAGGAGAAGAATCAATGAAACAAGATGGGATTGGGAGGGAGACAAACCATAAGTGACTCTTAATCTCACAAAACAAACTGAGGATTGCTGGGGGGAGGGGGTTTAGGAGAAGGGGTGGGATTATGGACATTGGGGAGGGTATGTGCTTTGGTGAGTGCTGTGAAGTGTGTAAACCTGGTGATTCACAGACCTGTACCCCTGGGGATAAAAAGATATGTTTATGAAAAAAAAAAAAGAAAAAAAAAGAATGTCCTCTAGGGATGTGCCATAGTAGCTATTGTGTGGCTTCTACTCAACACTTTGGTTGAGAAACACTGGCTAGCTTATTTGCTTAAAAAAAATATAGAAGGTGTTGTTGAATCACTATATTGCACACCTGAAACTAATACAACATTGTATTGACTACACTGTCATTAAAATGATAAAATTTCAAAAAAAGAAAAAAGGTAGATTTTTTTAAAAAGGTAATTAATGTAAATGTAAATCAGTATAAGGCTAATTGTTTCTTTTCATTAATTATCAGTTTATTTTTTTTTTAAGATTTTATTAATTTTTTGAGAGAGAGAGAAAGAGAGCACAAGCAAGGGAAGGGGCTAAGAGAGAGAGAGAGAAGCAGATTCCCCACTGTGCAGGGAGCCAAATGGGGTGGGGGTTGGGAGAGCTTGATCCTAGGACCCCAAGCTGAGCCTAAGGCAGACTTAGCCAAGGAACCACTCAGGCCCCCCTCTAATTACAAGTTTCTTGAAAGTATCTTGTCTCTTTGAGTTCATTGAATTACTTTCCTTTTTCTATGCACTGATCTTTTATTATATGCCAAGTACTGTTTTAAGTACCTAAATCTGTACCTGTACCTATACAGAGCATTAAATAATCATGCCATGTGTGAGAAAATTAAATGCAGTAATTTTACAGATAAGGAAATTAAGGATAATGTATTCTTGTACTTATTTGAGGTCTCAAAGCGCATGCTAGGGATGGTGTCTGAATCTAAGACTAATGTAACACCTGTTTTCTTACCTTCTGTTATATATTTTGACAATGATATATGAAAAGAAAACTTAGTTTTAATATATTTAATTAAACTCATTGTTTTCTTTCCTTTTTGGTAATATTTTATTATTAGATACCTGTAACTGTACATATACAGGCTCATATATATATATATATATACATACACACACACACACGTATACATTATTCTGAAATGTTGGCAACTTTATTTAAAATGCATACTGCTGGTTGCTAGTAGTGATTATTGTAGATAATTAAATTATAATTTATTCAGCTTGAATTATCCTAATAATGGTAGAGTTGCTGAAGGAAAGTATGTTGCATTTCCAAAAGCTCACAAGAAAACAGGATATATTGCCATGCATTTTGTCTTATTTCACATCACTGGCTAATCATAAACAAACAGCAATTTATCTATTAAATTCTTTTACTTGGCCAGAATCTTATAACTGCATCTTTTTTCTTGCAAGATATTTTTATCAAGACTATATGCTTTTAGAAATTGTATAGCAGGAGTCTGGAACATTCAATCAATTGCATTATCAGCAGTGTACATATGATTAAAAATTATTCAGTTGAACTGTGGGATGATTTATTCTTTATATATTACTAATAATAGCAATGTCAGGAGCCAACACATAACAGAGGGCTTTCTATGTTCCCATATCTTTTCTATAAAAACTCACGTAAATAAAAATTGATCAGCTCAACCTTTCTAGTAAGCACTCTTAACAGAGAAGTTAGTGGGTAAACTTAAGTCTTATAGATAAAAATGAGAGTAGTTCTCTATCCACATGGATAGATCAAGCGAAAATGATTATGACCCTACCAATTAAAAACCCCCCTCTTTTCATATTATTTGTTTCATTTATATCAAACATTCCCTTAATGTATAAATGTTATATGCCAGACTCTAGAAAACTTGGTAGTAAGGACACAGCAATGAACAAAATGGAAAAAAAAATCCCTGCTTTTATGAACTTAATATTCTAAGAGTGGAAATAGACACTAAAACAAACAAAATAAAACACCACATGTATCATATGGTGATAAATGCTATGACGAAAGCGACGTTAGGTGAAAAATATACTTGGAAGTTGTCTTTTATATAGGGAGATGAGTAAAGGTAATGAGGTGCTCTCTAACAAGGTGACATGGAGCAGAGAACTGAAGGAGGTGGGGGAGGTACAGGGAGATATCTACAGCATAAATACAAACAGAGGGCAAAGGCAATCCAATCCTCAAGGGTAGTCAAATTTGACATGTTTAAAGAATTGCACGGAGGCCTGTAACACAGGAGGAATTGATCATGGATTAAGTCTGAATCAAGTCTGTGGTCAAATCATGTGAGTCTCTAGGCCATCAAATCAGTAGGTCATTAAAAGACTGGATTTTACTCAGAGTGACATGCAAGGCACAAGAGCAATTTGATCAGATGAATATTTTTACTTGACCCTTACTTCAAGAATTAATCTGGATGCTTTGTGGAGAATGCAGTGCTATGGAGGAATGGTATAATATGAGAAGTACACAGATTTGGTTATGCTTTGATGGTGGACCTAGTGAGATTCACTGATGAATTGATGCAAGAGGAAGGGAGAATTCAGAGATAACTTTTAGGCCTGAGAAAAAGGATAAAAGGAAATGTGACTTACTGAGAAGGGGGAGACTCTAGTAGCATCAGGTTTGGAAGGGAAGATTGAGCATTTGGTTTTAGACATGTTAAATTTAAGATACCTATTGAACATCCAAGTATAGATGTCTAATAGGAAATTAGATATGTGGATCAACATCTGAGCTGTAGATAGGGAATTTTCTGAGTCATCAGTTAGGTGAGTGGTACTTAAAACCACCAAACCCAATGAGATCACATAGTAATTGTAAAAAAACATAGGAAAGAGGCCAAGAACTGAGAGCACCACAACCATACCATTTACAGATAAGGAAGATTGGAAAGAACCTGCAAGACTGAAGAAGTGACTTACCAGGTAGAAGGAGAATCAAGAGAATGTGTACTTTTCATGAAATTTTAAGGTACTTTAAAGTAATATATATGATGTATTGATAAAGTAGAAAATTATTGAGGGGTGCCTGGGTGGCTCAGTGGGTTGGGGCCTCTGCCTTCGGCTCGGGTCGTGGTCCCGGGGTTCTGGGATCAAGCCCCGTGTTGGGCCCCCTGCTCTGCGGGAAGCCTGCTTCCCCTCCCCCACAACCTCTCTGCCTGCCTCTCTGCCTACTTGTGATCTCTGTCTGTCAAATGAATAGATAAAATCTTAAAAAAAAAAAAAAGAAAATTATTGAAACCTAGCCATTGAATTTAGCTGTGTAGAGTTCATAGTGACTTTGATAAGAGAAGTTCTAGTGGAAAGATGGAACTCAGTATAGCTTTTGTTTTGTTTTGTCTTATTACGTCTGTGGTCTTACTTTAATATCTTTGTTTTCCAACTTTATTGAGGTATTATTGACAAAAATATTATATACCTAAGGTATACAATGAGATGTTTTCATAAAATTTACATTATGAAATGATCATCAAAATCAATCTAATTAACATATTCATCACCTCATTAGTTACCATTTTTTGTCTATGTGTGGAAAAAAAAAAGCTTAAGATCTTCTCTCTTAGCAAATTTCCATTTTACAACACATAATTACTTACTACAGTCACTGTGCTGAATGTTAGGTTTCCAGAACATATTCATCCTATAGCTGAAAATTTATACCTATTGACCCAACATCTCCTGATTTTTCCCACTCAACTCCTGGCACTGGCAAATACTATTCTATTTTCTGTTTCTATGAGTTTAACTTTTTAGGCTGAACATATGAGATCATACACTATTTGTCTTTCTGTGCTTGTCTTATTTCATTAGCATAACAACCTCCAAGTGGTTCATCCATGTTGTCACAAATGTCAGACTTTCCTTCTTCTTTGGGGCTGAATAATAGTGAGTGAGTGTGTGTGTGTGTGTGTGTGTGTGTGTGTGTGTATAAAATTTTCTTAAACATTCATCTGTAAATGGATACTTTCATTTATGTATCTTGTCTATTGTGAATAAGGCTTCATTAAACATGGGAATACAGATATCTCTTAAAGATAATACTTTTATTTCCTTTAGATATATGCCCAGAAAGTGAATTTCTCAACCATATGATGGATCTATATTTATTTTTTTAGGTGGTTCTATTTTTAATTTTTTGAGTAACTTCCATACTATTTCCATAATGACTATACCAAATTAAATTCAGTGTACCAGGGTTTCCATTCCTCCACATCCTCACCACTTGTTATCTTTTGTACTTTCAATAATAGCCATTCTTGCAGATGTGAACTGATATCTTTTTATGGTTTTAATTTACATTTCCCTGGTGATGCTAACTGCACATATAGCTCACAAATATTTCCCTCTATTGTGTAGATTGCCTTTTCATTTACTGATTGTTTTCCTTATTCTTCAGAAATATTTTAGTTTTATTTAGTCCTGTTTGTTTATTTTTGATCATTTTCTCTGTGTTTTTGATGTCATATTAAAGAAATAATTGTAAGGATTAATGTCAAAGAGTTCTTTCCTTATGTTTTCATTCTCAAAACCATAGTTCATGGTTTTAGGCCTTAGACTTGAGCCTTTAATCCCTTTTCAGTAATATTTGTGTATGGTGTAAGAGTCCATTTTCATTATTTTGCATGTGTATATTTAGTTTTCCAAATACCATTTATTGAAGGTATTTCAATAATATTTTCCCTGCTGTATTCTTGTAACTTTTGTTGAAGATTAGTTGATCATATATGTGTAGGTTTATTTCTGAGCTCTCTATTCTGTTCCATTGGTCTGTGTGTCCATTTATGTGAGAGACATACTGTTTGAACTCTATAGGTTTGTAATATAGTTTGAATGAGGAACTCTGATGCCTCACTTTGTTCCCCTTTTTTAAGATGAATTTGACTATTTGGAGACTTTTGTGGTTCCACACAAAATCTAATTTTGTTTTTGTTTTTTCTATTTCTGTGAAAATTCCATTGACATTTTTTTAATAGGGATCACATTAATCTTATAGATTGCTTTGGTTAGTATGAACATTTTAACAGTATTAACTCTTCTAATTCATGAATATGGAATGTCCTTCCATTAATTTGTGTCTTCTTCAATTTCTTTTTTTGGTGTTTTAGTTTCAGTATTCAGATCTTTTACTCCTTTGGTTAAATTTATCTCTAAATATTTTATTAATTTTGATACTATTGTGATTGGTATTGTTCTCTTTTCTTTTTTAGATAGTTTGTTGTTAGTATATAGAAATGACTTTACTAGTGCCATCTGCCCCTGGGCTTTTCTTAGATGTTTAATTGCTAATTCAGTCTCCTTACTTGTTACTGATGTGTTCAGATTTACTATTTTTTTTTTTTTTATGATTCAGTCTGGTAGGTTGTATATTTCTAGGAATTTACCCATTTCTCCTGGGTTATCCAATTCATTGGAGTATAATTGTCCATACTACTCTTTTATGATCCTTCATATTTGTATTTCCTTTTATATTTATAATGCTATTTATTTGAGTCTATTTTTTTTCTTGGATAGTCTACCTGGAGGTTTGTTAATTTTGTCTTTCAAAAATCAACTTAGTTTCACTGATCTTCTCTATTTGTTCTAATCCCTGTCTCATTTCTCCTCCAATAGTTGTTATTTCCTACATTTTTCTAATTCTGGGCTTTGTTTGTTCTTTTTTTTTTTTTTTTTTAGTTCCTTGAGGTTTAAAGTTAAATTATTTATTTGAGATCTCTTTCTTTTTTAATGTAGGCATTTATCACTATAAACTTCCTTCTTAGCACTACTGTTGCTTCATCCTATGAGTTTGCATATGCTGTATTTCCAATTTCATTTATCTCAAGATATTTTTTTATTTCCCTTTTGATTTTATCATGAATGTGTATGTTGTTCAGTAATGTGTTGTTTAATTTCCACTTACTGTTAATTTTCCAGTTTTCTGGCTATTACCTATTTCTAGTTTCATACCATTGTGGTCAGAAAAAATATAGTTGGTATGATTTCAATCTTAAATTTGTTAGGGCTTGTTTTACAGCCTAATATAAAATCCATCCAATAGAATGGTCCATATCTGCTTAAAAAGAATGTATATTCTGCTGCAATGTTCTGTTTATGTCTGCTAGAACCATTTAGTCTACAGTACAATTCAAGTACAATATTTCCTGGTTGATTTTCTGTCTGGATGATATATTCATTGTTGAAAGTGGGATATTGAAGTTCCCTACTACTATTGTATAGTTGTCTGCTTCTCCCCTCAAATCTGATTGTATTTGCTTAGTATATTTAGGTGCTCCAGTGTTGGGTGCATATATAGTTATGATTGTTATACTTTCTTGATGAATTGATTCTTTTAACCTTATGTAATGACTTTTTTTTGTCTCTTATAGTTTGAGTGAAAGTCTATTTTGTCTGATACAAATACAGATGCCTCAGCTCTCCTTTGTTTTCCATTTGCATGGAATATCTGTTTCCTTTCCTTCAGTTACTGTTTATGTATGGCTTTAAAACTGAAATGTATACACCATATAGCTGCAGAATAGTATGTAGCATATAGTTGGGTCTTGTCTTCATATCTACTCAGTCGTTATATGTCTTGACTGGATAATTTATTCATTTACAATTAAAGTAATTATTGGTAGGTTAGGATCCCATTTTCTTAATTATTATCAGGTTGTTTTATAGTCTCTGTCCAATTCTCTTGCTGTCTTCCTTTGGGATTTGATAATTTTCTGTAGTGATATATTTTGTTTCTTTTCTTTTTGTATTTTGTGTATTTGTTATAGATTTTTGCTTTGTGGCTACCATGAAGCTTGCATAAGATGTTTTGTAGTTATACAAATTTATTTTAAGCTAATAACAACTTAACTTCAATTGCATACCAAAATTTTACACTTTTATTACCCTCCCCACATTTTATGTTTCTGATGTCACAATTCACATTTTTTAATATTAACAAATTATTAGAACTATAGTTATTTTTGATTCTTTTGTTTTAAAGATTTATACTAGAATTAAATTATTTACATAATACCTTTACATTATTATTCTAAATTTGACTAGATATTTGTTTTTATCAGTTTTATACTTTCATATGTTTTCATGTTACTAATTGCCATTTTGTCATTTTAGCTTGGGGAAGTCCTTTTACTATCTGTCGTAAGGCAAGCCTAGTAGAGATGAATTTCTTCAGCTTTCGTTTGGAAAAGTCGTGATCTCTCCTTCATATCTATAAGGCATTTTTAGTTAAAGTATTAGTTAGTTCCTTAGGAGTTACTTTAACGGTTAGTTAAAATATTTTTTGTTGGCATTTTCTTTTTCCTTTTTTCTTTCTTTTCCCTAGCAGTTTCAGTGTGTCATGCTACTCTCTCCTGGCCTGCAAGGCTTTTGCTGAGAATGCCACTCATAGTCTTTGTGTATTTCCTTGTATGTGATGAGTTGCTTTTCTCATGCTGATTTCAAATTGTTTATTTTTCTTTAATTTTCAACATTTTGATTAAAATGTTCGGTGATGTCTTCTTTTGACTGAACCTGTTTGGTGATATGGGGTGTATGTACCTGCACATCCATATTCATTGTGTTTAAGTGAAAAAAATGCAAACAGATTTTTAAGCGACTTTATCAAGATATATTTTCCATATCACAAGATAGATTAATTTTGAGTTTTGAGTTTTGCTGTAAATGGGAGCAAAGAATTGAAGAAGTAGCTGGAATAGAATATGAGAAGAGGGAGGTTTTTAAAATTCATCTATATTTATAACTGGAGATATTTTAGTTTGTATATATGAAGACAGGAATGATCCAAGTCATGTATACTGAGAGAGAAAAAAATGCCAGTTCAGTATGACCTAGAAAGGATAGTATACAGGAATTGAGACATTAGCCTTAAGTAGGAGTAAAAACAAGATCCTTTATGACAAGAAAGAAAGGTAGCACATGTAGGTAAAGACACAGGTAGGTTGGGGGACCAGGTGGTGGAGCTTTCCTAAAGTCTCTAATGATCAGTTCCATTTCTCAGGGAATTCCAAGTAAAGCCATTAACTAAAAATGTAAGAATGTCTATGTGGGGGTGGGAGAGGTCTCTGGAAATTTTATTGGAATGGAAAAGATGTGAAGTGGTACCCGGAAGAATGAACTGACTAAGAAAGTGATTGTTAAGTAACACTAAGGGTCCATCTGAAGTTAGAGGTCATGAATTTAAAATAAGGCTCATCAGCACAGTTGGGCATTTTTTTCAGTCATAATTGGAGGTAAAGATATAGGTTCAGAGTAGGAACTAAATTGGACTTAAGCAGGTGCTAAGCCAGGTATGGCTTGCCCAAGTTGTGCTAGAGAGTAGGGAGGAACACAGAAACTGAGAATATCTCTTAAGGGATAATTACCATGCTATACCATGGAATATAAACTGAGTGAGAGGGGATGAAGATCCTGCAACCGAAGAGAAACAACAGAAAGCTTGAAGCTTAGAGCTCAAGAATGTAGAAGGACTGATGTGGTAAATGATTTTATACAGGTGTTTTATATATGGAAAAAAAGCCACATGTTGGCTATGGTTCAACCTCAGAAAATATGCTTTCAAGTTACCTAGATAATTTCTTTCTTTCTTTTTTTAAAAATGTATATGAATCAATTGATTTTAGTGATTGCTATTAAATAATAATCTTTGCCTGCATTATAAATCCTACTTTTTTGTGATTTTTAGTGGATGGGGCTACTTAGGTTGTATGTGAGAAATCAGTAGTTTTTATATCTTTCAAAAGTAAGTGCACTTCTGAAAACAGTAGGGTAACATGGAACCTATTGTAATTATTTGCAATAGTGTTGAGTAGCACATTCAAAATTTATGCAGCAGAAACTTTTAGCTTGAATGAATTAAAGCTTTGGATTTGAAAACCTGTCTGTTTCTTAATATAATCAGATATGTGAGTCTTTATAACTTTCTTTGCTTTCAAAGGCAAACATAACTAATAATTCTGTAAAGGTCTTGAATAGTTCCAACATCTGTTCTTAGTTTACTATAAAAACCATGTCTCTGATCTCATGTGTTGAACTACTGTATGTTTGCCACTGTCTATTTCCTGTGAAAAAATACGTTGAACAATAATAGCTTTTGTTCCTAACGTTCCAACCACTAAAACAGCTGAACAAATAATATCCATGCTTTCATTTGGAATAATTTATTCCATGGTACATGTTTATGCAGAGTCATTGGGCTTATTGGATGTTTCATCATTTAAAAATCAAATCTCAGAATTTTAGACTACTGAAAACTCCAGTCTAATAGTTTCCTCATGCTTATAGTAATTCTCTTAACAGCATTTCCTTCCTAATTCATCATCTTATTTTGTGTATAGTTTGGTATATATGAGTAGAAGTGGTTAAAAATCCCCTTTATTAACAAAGTTAGTGAAAGTTTCCATCCAAGGCCACACATTTTGCAAATAACATTAAAAGATTAAATAATTTGGCATTTAAACCATAAAAAATAACTCTCATTGCTCTTTTGTTACCTAAAGAAATAATAACTGTAGATTTGTACTGATATAAATTTTAATACATTTGTCTTAGCTCAACACACTCCAGATGACTTAACATGGGCTGAGCAACAGAGAGCGAGCCTAACTTCTATTCCACAAAGTATCTTATTACATAAACTTTACAACCCCAGACATGGAGTAAGTCATGCACTGATTAAATAAGACAAATAAAAACACTGTTTAAAAGGAAGGAAAGTAAGTTACTTAAAAATCAGTTCTAAATCATTTGCTGTGGCAAAAGTTTGGATTTTTTTTTTTTTTTTTTTGCATACAAAACTCTTCTATTTCTAAAAATTTAGGAATTATAGTTTAGAACTTGGTCACCATGACATCCTATTGGAAACTAAAATCTGCAGTCAGTCATTCAGCTACCTAGTTGATTCAATGCCTAGTAACAGATTATCTAGAAAACTCAGGACACCTTATGTTTTCAATTTACATTCAGACCTTCCAACCTGAGTAAAGTGATATTAACTTCAATTTTAAGGTTTGGTTTGGAATACCAGCATTTGAGAGGTTAACATTTCATCAGAATTCAGGGACTTTAAGGAATAACCACTTTCTTGGCTGTAGTATATCCTAATTCAGGAAACAGTGGAATTATGGCTGTGTTAGTTTGCTAGGATTGCTGTAACAAAACAGCACAAACTTGAGTTCCCTAGAACAAAAGAAATTTATTGTCCTACAGTTCTGGAGGCAGGAAGTCCAAAACAGAGTGTCAGCTAGGCCACGGTCCCTCTGGAAGTTCAATGGAAGAGTCTATTCTAGGCCTCTTTCCCAGCTTTTGGTGGTCATTTGGCTTGTGGCAGCTTCATTGCAGTCTTCCCATGGCATTCTCCTTATGTGTATGTCTCTTGCTGTGTGCAAAATTTCCCCTTTTATAAAAACATGAATCATATTAGATTTGGGTTCACCCTGATGACCTCATTTTAACTTGATTATCTCTGTAAAGGCTGTCTGCAAGTAAGGTCATATTATGAGGTACCAGGAGTTAGGGGGTGGTGGAGACACAGTTTAATGCATATCAATGGCTTTTTATTTTGGCAGCCAGTTTTGTCATAGGTATGACAGAGATACTGTGTGCAACTGAATTGTTTCCTCAACAATGTAGCATTCTTAAACTTGTTTTGCTATATATTTATGATTAGTAAAGTTTTAAGAGTCTAATCATTGTAACTCAGCCAGAGACGAAAATATTTCCCACAATTATCATATGCCTTAAGGAAATAATTTAATAACTATTTTACAAATACAGATTCAGCTTTGAATCTCTCACTGGATACTGTACCCCCTTTCCTGATCCTTGAGGTGAGGATAGAATATTTCCTTCAACTTAGCTGTGAATCTGTGCTTGAATCAAGCCGCCTTCTTTAGAGTGAGCATAGCTCTAATTATTTATGTCAGCATAACATCTAAAATTCTAGTAGCTCCATATAGGCAATTACTGGTGGCTTCACTGTTAGTACACAATTAATTTTATTTTCTCTATGACTTGTCAGAAAATTTAAGTAGGAAAGGACCTCAAATATTCTACATAGCTGGATAATATTATCACGTTCTCTTTTCACTATTTTCTCTACAATCAGAAGTTGATTTTATATACACCTTACTAAGTCATTGCAAGGTTTTCTTTTACAGCAAGGGGAATTAATTTAATTGAATATAATCTTATAATCAATTGATTTTAAAATACTGCTATATTTACTTATTGCCAATTTCTTTGAAATCCTTGTAATTCTTCGCTCAGGCACAGCTTCCTGATAAATAAAATAAATTCCTTTTTCATGTTCATATTCAAAAACAAATTTTTGAGAAAAAAAGCTGAAAGGGTCTAAGTAGTATTTAAAATTTTAAGTCACCTGTAAGGTAGTTTTAATATTTATAAAGTTGGGTAGTTACAAGAATCTATAAGATATTCTGACTTTGTATAAAAGTCTGACATTGAATGAAAACTCCCCAAACTATAAATACTAGTGTAATATGCTGCATGATATATTTTCTGAACTAGAATAATGATAACTAACACTTGTTTTGTACAAATCCTGTGCCAGCTTATGCTACATGTTTTACATTTTCTTTTAATTATTTTCAATTAACATGTAGAAAAATTTTACCCTAATTTTAGAGATGAAAAAACATGGGCTTAAACTGATTGAATATCTTTTGGAGGAATACATCAGTAAGAAATGGGGGGAACAGATTTTGAGTCTAGGTCTGCTGACCCTAACCAATTCACATGTTGTCTCAAAAATACAACTTTCCAACAGTTGGACCTACTTAGTGGTATAAAATTCTGCTGCAGGATGTATTCCTATAGTTCCAGAGTCACTAGAAATACACACAACATGAGACAAAATAGAATAAAGCTATATACATATATCTTGCTATCTGCTGGTATTGTCAGAATGTTTTATATATGAGAGAATGAAATTTAAAAAGTTTTGTTTATGTATTCGATTCTGTTCACTTTCCTTTTTCATTGTATTAATTTCAATTATATTCTAGTGTAGACTATCTTATTTTTAAAAATTCTAGTCACAACTCATTAACTGTATTTCAAAAATCACTATGAGTAAAAAGTTTGAAAATCATGCAATTAAGTGATATTCTCCTCTGGGAATCTTTGATTTAGTGATGCATATGTGTACACACACACACACACACACACCCTTATTTGTACTTTTGGATTGGGAACACTGATGCTCACCTGGTAATCTACCAGATGAAGATGCATGTATATTTGTTATTGCATCTCTTTTCTGCATCCTGACTCAACATGGTACATGATAGTGAAGTTGGAATCATTCTGCTGGTGCGTAAGCTCCCTTCTGTAGGAGATTCCAAGATTACGTAGGGTCCTCAGAAGCATATGATGGGGGAACCGAATTCATTTTCTCTTATTTCCTGTCTTATACATAGTTCATTTATTCATATAAGAAATATTCATTGATTGTTTAGTATATGCAAGGTGCCGTGGTATAAACACTTGAATGTCTTCAATAAATAAATGCAGACATGAGCTTTGCCCTTGATGAGATTATAATCTATATTTATAATAATTTATACATAATCACACAAAAATACGGAAATCCAACTTTTTATGAAATACTTGAGAAAGATTCTTCTGCTTTCAATAAGTTCCTTCTTCCCTCCCTGCCCCTCCTTCCTCTGTTAAATATTGGGAATGAAACAATGTCTAGTAGATAAATGTAAAAAAGTTACCAGAAGTATCTCTCTGGAGAAAAAAAAATGTGTCCCCTCCCCTGACCACTTCATATATACATATTACATATGTATATTACATATAACATATTACACTGTTTTTAGGGAAAAAAAAAGGAAGGGAGGGAAGGAAAGAAGGGATGAGGGAAGAAAGGGTCAACATTGTCTCAATTCCTGCGATCAGTTTCCAAATACAGTTTTGGAATACAGGCTATCTGAATTTGAGGATTTCCTGCAAAGCAGCTTTGCAAAGCATAATAGCAGTGACCAAATTTTCAGCATATTTGATTTATTTGATACATTAATTTTGTCACAAAAACTAGACATCTGCACCTTTATTTTTCCTGAGGCAAGTAGAGCAATGTAGATTCACAGGACAAAATAGATTTGCTACTCTTGTTCTTTTCTTGAACTGATTATCCCTATTAAAATAGATTCTCCTTAAGTTTCAGTCAACCTTCCAGTCAGTGATGGTTTTCTTGAACAGTATTGTCAGGAAGCTCTGACTTTGATTTAGATTTTGAGCTTTAGTGTCAGGTTGAGTAAGGAGTTGATTGAATTATTTCATTTCATTTCTAAGGTACCATTTTTAAATGTCAAATCATTGTTAGATGCTAGACCTTTCATTGTATTTTAAAAGTGTATTTCAGCCTACTTTTAAAGAAAAAAAATACTCCCTAAAATATTGGATCAATAGGACCTAAATGATGGACATTTATGCAGTTGCATCCAGTTGTCTGAAAATGAGACCTACGTTACAGCTGTAGCTAGAAATCATCCAACCCTCCTACATAGTTACTAGTCTACTTTTCAGTAAGTGGCATGAAGAGATCTCTGGTGATTCTGATTTGCAGTGGTAACATCCTCAAAATGCATCCCCGTATGCTGAACAATGCATTTACTCTTAGAGACATAGACATTTTGTAAAAGTTAAAAGTTAGTCAAACAATCAGATTTAATACATCACTTCCTATAGAATAACTTGCCTGGATTTTAATATAATTTCTTGTAAATTTCATGTTATGTGAATGTATCCCTAGTCAGGCGAGAATTCAGTTACGTGATTTCTTCTCTTTTTTCATCAAATGTCTTTCATATGATAGATCACAACAGTGGAAGGCTCAGTGAGGGTGAAAGCATGATGTTTGATTAAACACTCATGTAGGAATTGTATAGAAGCACCAACAGAAAGCAGATGAAAGCAGATATTGAACTATGTGTAATAGCAGTATATAATATTAAACCATGTTTTAGTTCTCTTTCATGTAGTATTATTGTACAAACATAGTCCAGAGTAAGGTTTTAGGGCTAAAATCTTGGGCTTTGGGGCTAATTGGACTATTCTCTCACATTAGTTTCATGCTCTTGTGAACTATTCCCCGTTTATGAAAGCCAACATTTCCCCATTTATGAAATGTAGGTATATCGCAAGAATTAAAACAACACTAAATCACATAATTTAGAGTACCTTGCTGTGCCTAGTAATCAACAAATAATAGTTCTTTTCCACTCTCCCTAGATTGTTCTTAACTTTTCACTTTAACCCAAATATAGATGAGCTAGAATAGGACTAATAGTAGTACTAATTATCACTGACATTCTTCAAAGTTCTGTGGATTGTGAGAAAAGACCCTCCCCCATTTTTCTTTGCTTGTGCTTTACCCAAAAGGCTCCAGACATCTAACAGGTCTCTTATTCCTGGAGCCACCTACATGTCCCCAATGCCAGTGCTACCCAGTGCCCTCCAGGAATGATGTATTGCTTGAAGTTTTATTTTAGCAAGTCTCATTTTTTCTGACGGCCCTGCTTCTTTTGGCTTCAGCATACTATCCAGATCTTATTAGGAATTCTTCTATCATCAATTTTCTTCATAAATCTAGCTCAGTGGACCTATTTTATATCAAGTAATGTTTAAACACTAGTGGACTGATTGTGTTATAGGATTCATTAATCTTGCCAGGTTGATATTAATAAATGCCTCTAGGGTATTAGTTTTGTTTGGTATTAGTTTTGTTAGGTTTTTTTTTTTTCTTTTTTCTTGAAAGACTTAGCATCACTCTGGATTTGGATATCTACAGAGTCTTTAGCCTGAGTATCCAGTGGTGGTGAAGGAAAAAAATTGGACCCTAAACATTTGCTTCTTTGGATTCAATGTTGGAAGTGCTTAAAAAATCTAAATGGTAGGTCAAACACTTAATGAACAATGAGAATTTGTTGGAGCTATTTTTAGAAATTGTTAATTTTCCATAGAGAAGAAGAAATCATTGACCCTGAGTCTGTTTTAAACATCCACATTATTTGCTTGTCTTCTTGATTTTCTTCATCCAGTGTGCCCATTCAGGTCTCCTGCCGAGATGACAAAATTTATTTACCATATTTACTCCTTTACTATTTAAAAAAAATGTCAAATTGTGGAGGACCTTATTATTTGTTCTTTTTGACAATTAGGCTGTGGATCGTAATAACTTCCATGTATGTAGTTATATTATTTAAGGCAAAATAAACTGGTTTACAATTATATACATGAATGAAATGCTTTAAATGAGGAAATATTCATGAATTGAAACCTAACAATCTAACTTCTGAAGTTTTTATTTCAGAGAAACACTAAAAAAAATAAGTATTCTACTCAAAAATGTATTGAAACATTATTTTTCTACTGGTGCAAATTTGAAATCAACCAAGATGATGCATGCATATAAACAAAAACTGGAGAAAACCATAAAAAAATTTTTTTAAAGGTGATTTTACTGTGTGGTTAGATTATAGTTGTTTCTTTGTTCTCTGTTGTGTGTGATATTTTCCAAATTCCTTTCTAAACTTGTATAGCTATATGAGAGAGAAGGAGGGAGAGAGAGCAGATGCATGGGTGCATGCTCCGCATCATTTTTCCTGGAAACCATACTCATTTCCCAAATAAATTCAAGAATGCCATTATTTATACATATGGTAACTAAAATTCAGTTCTAAAAATAAGACCTGATATTTAAATGTTTATCTTTGTGAAGTTTTATTTTAAAATACCAGGCATCTCTGAAAATAGTGAAGGTTAGAACTGACCAAAATGATTAAGCAAGTTTAAATTTATTCCCATGATAGAATTCAGCAAATATATCCTCAAAGTCATGGAATACACTTGACTCTTTTTAAGACTGATTGCATCTTCGTCATGTAGCTCTGCAATATAAACATAGAGATCATAATGATATAAAATGTCCAAGCATTCCACAACAAAGTCAATGTTACATACCATTTTTATAAAATCTTAAATTGTCATCACAATATGAATACATATAAAAGTTGAATAGAAAGGTAAAAATTGCTAGTAAAATGCAGTTGTGTCCTTTTACCAGCAGATCATTACCATCCATGATAGTAAGCTAATGGTAGCAACTTTCATAAAAATAATAAATTTTATTTTCATTGACTGCTCTTTCAAAATAAACCTTATTAAAATCCTCTGCAATTATTGTTCATGCCACATTGGACCATAGGCTTTTTGGAAACAATTGACAAATTGAGAAATTGAACACAAGAGTTTGCATTTTTACTACTTAGTTGAATAATTTTTATCATTCTTTAAATTTAATTGGATATAAACAAATCCAACTCCATATTTCTACTATTGAGATTTTTATGGAATAATATCATCAGAGTAAAATTAAAAGAAAAATACACAATCTTTTGCTTACTGGGTATTTACTAATTATAAATTTAAATGAGACATTGTCTGCAACATTAATTATTTTAATACTGAGAGCTTCTTTATAAAATATATTTTTGTAATATAACATCACTAATAAGTCTCACTGTTTTTCCATCTGTCCAAGTGCAAAGCGGAATTTGCACAGAGACCAGATTCTAAACAAAGTGCAAAATTCCCTTTAGTTTCAGAGGATACACATTGAGGTGAAGTTCTATCTGGCTTAGTATTAAGAATGAATGACAGAAATCCATAAATTCACAACATTCACACTACTTTCAAAAGATTTTGAGGCACGGTCTGACAATTAGTGAAAATTAAAAAGGGAAATTGCTCTCAGTTAAGCCTATTTATGACGTCTTTTACACACTCTCAGAGCCCACATTTTGAAAATTATTCTAAGACGTCTCATTTTTCTTATCAACTTAATGGATAAATCAGTACATGACCTAAATTATTCAGAACTTGGATATTTACTGATCACTTTATATACATTATCTTGGTTAGCCTTCTCAACAATCATGTAGATGGTGACTAAGAGCCCAGTTGACACATTAGGAAACTGAGGCTTTGAGGCAATGTATAACATACTGAAGACCACTCTGTTAATAAACGATGTACCAGGACTGGATTCCGGTTATACCTGACTCCAGAACCAAAGCTTTTATGCGTCTTTTGCTATGTAGCAGAAGAATATTATGTAGGAGTCTGGACATGTAAAATATCCTAACAATAGAACAATTCAAAAATTGTATATCAATATTTAAAAAACATGTCATTGTAACCTATGAATAATAAATGGTCTCTCATGAAGGCATGGCGTGCATGATGCAAATCAGACCATGATGTTGGAGTACAAGCCACGAGATGAGATGGAGAAGGACTGAGCTAGACTGCAAGTGGTAGATTATAATGCAACTATTGGTGGCAACTTTGTATTGTAACAATTTCAATTTTTTTTTTTTAAGATTTTATTTATGTATCCGTCAGAGAGATAGAGAGTACAGGCAGGCAGAGAGGCAGGCAGAGTCAGAGGGAGAAGCAGGCTCTCTGCGCAGCAAGAAGCCTGATGCGGAACTCCATCCCAGGATGCCGGGACCGTGACTCCAGCCGAAGGCAGCCGCCCAACCGACTGAGCCACCCAGGCGCCCCAACAATTTCAAATCTAATGAAAGGAATTAATGCCATGAAGGACATTAACTACTGAACAAAAAAAGTACTGTAGATTTGCAAACTGGTTAGCCAGTTGAGAGGACAATTTGCAAAGGAAAACTATCACAAGGCACTCAGATGGTTCCAATGGCTATGTTCAGAAACTTGGTATCTGTATTTTCTCATAAGTCACTTTAATATGCTATCTGCTGCTTAAAAAGATTTCTCATACATCAAAAATGACTGATTTTTTTAGTCACTATAAATCTTTCTTTCTTTGACATTTTTAAAGAAATGAGAACAAATTGCAAACTTATTTTCTACAAAAGAATCCATAAGTAAAATGCATTTAAATTTAAATAGCTAATGTGTTAATTTTTTTTTCTATTTCCTATTTTGATTGATACAATATGTTTACTGAAGTGTTCAATTATCTAATAAAACATTTAAGGTGTTTTAAAATATTTTATACATTATACATTATATCAATTTATATTTATAAATATGTATATTTCATTTAAATTAAACTTGTTTATTAGCATATCTCAAGTTCCAGTATGATAAATTCATTTCTTTTTTTGGTATTATGATATCCAAACATAAATAGTATGAATCCAGAACAAGTCAGTGCCTAGCTGTTTCAGAGAAATCGCTTTCTCTTATACCTCCTTCTGCCATCAGTTGGTTATCTGTGTATGAGTATAAGGATCAGTTTTCTCACAGCTTTTGCCTACATGGAAAAAAAGTATGCAGCAGAGGGCGGCACATAGAAAGTCTGTGCCAGGCTCGATGGACCAAGGTTTGATTCATTTACCTTCCCTACTGACTAGCTTTACACTAAGAAGACCACTTACTCTGTAAGACTCGGTAAGACCACCCTCCCAGAAGGCTATCTCATGGTGGTAGTCATCATCAATGACTCATCAATGACATCAATGATGATCATCTCATCATTGGAAGAGAAGAAGCAAGAGATTAAAATAAGTGTTGTTTTGAGGTGCCTGGGTGGCTCAGTTGGTTAAGTGCCTGCCTTTGGCTCAGTCATGATTTTGGGATTCTGGGGATCCTGGAATTGAGCCCCGCCTGGGCTCCCTGATCAAGGGGAAGTCTGCTTCTCCCTTGCCCCTCCCCCTATTTGTACACTCTCTCTCTCTGTCTCAAATAAATAAATAAACTCTTTAAAAAAAAAAAAAGAAAGAAAGAAAAGTGTTGTTTTAGGGCGAGGATTACGGGTAGCATATTTTTCTTTTCATCATATTTTCTTTAATGTTATTATTACATTTATGTGTGTGTAATTGAAATGCAATACACACGCGCCCCCTACTCCATCACCCTGCTAGACCCTATGAGCTCCCAGCATCTATTTTATTCTGAATGTGTCATTAACTCTGATACACAGGATCTCTGCAAGCAGGATACCTTATGCTGACAACCAGTTATGCTGTATCGCTCATATTCAAAGAATACCAGCAAGACTTGACTGACTATGAATATCTTTTCTGGCCATGTCAAATTTCTGGCCATTTCAAATTCAAATTCCATGGGAAAATGACACATCAATCAACATATATTTATTACGTTCTCTAAGCAAGACCTAAATAAATCTTGTAGCTCATTAATAGTATCATAGGCCATAAAACTAGGTAGCCAACATGAGATAGGGCAAGGCTATGAGGTAAAGGGACATAGGATGTTAAGTTTTCATAGAACTCTAAGAATCAGGAATATAAACCCTACCTGAATAAGACAGGCCAGGTGGTCCACTACCAAGTGGAGTCCTGGGTAATGTTGTTGATAACTGTTAGACATTGCTGAGGAAAACAAAGAAAAATAAAATGTTTATGACACTATGTTGGCAATAATAATAAATGCTTTACATAGAATTTTGGCTCTAAGCTAAATATACTTCTGCTGGGTACATTATTTTATAAACATTATTTTTATTTTTTATGACTCTCTGAAGTGTGGATACTTATCTTCATATTAAAATGAGAACATCAACATGGAGACTTTAAGTAACACATTCAAAGCCACACAACTAATAAATGCTTTTGTCATGTCTTCTCAGAGTCCCACCTACTCCTCTGTACTTATTATTCATTTGCTCAAGACCATACGGTGAAATTTTCATGGTGATTTTCTTTAGGTAATTTTTTTTTATTCCTTTAGGCAATGTTTAGGCAAGCTTCTCTCTCTACTGGCCCTGGTGCTGTGTATTTCATCACTGACCCCTTACGCTTCCTCATTATTTTTCTGGTATATTTAAGAAGAAACCTCAACTAAGACACATGATCTAGAACTATATTTAAGTGCACAAAATATCTGGAAAAATTAATACCCCAAAGCGATATACATGTGGTAGAAACACAGTTGGGTTCCATGATGCATTGTTTTCACATTATGATTCATTCCATAATAACTCACTGTGAATATCTTCATTTATTTATAACAGTTAAGTGTTTTATCCTTCTGATTTAGTTTTGTGTTCTTCCTATCAGAAACAAAGTGATACTTTTATTCAATATGTGTTTGTGTTTGACATCCTTTAGTTTTCTTTGGTAGAGAACATAGAGATTTTCCATCATAAAATGAAAATATCCAAAGGATTTCATCATCCGTATGATAGCTAGACTTAATAAATCCAACTTACTGAAACTCCATGCACTAAATATATACATTTATTCTTTTATTGCCAGGTTGAGATAATTTATCTTCTAATTCCATTCTTTCTATGTCCCATTTCTCATATCCATGGATTTCTTATGATATTCTTTTTTTCTTTTCTCTTATCTCAAACTAATGGCCTTATTGGGAAAATCCCAACACATATCTTCCCTTTTTGTTTTTCATTTGATCATGTTCCTTTTTTCAAAATCCCATATAATCTAAAATAATACATTCTTTCCCCATTTAGCTTTCCAGAAGTTTACGAGCCTGAAGGCCCAAGAGGTCCCAGGTAAGATCATGGAAAAAATATTTGCACGTAGAAATTTATGTGATTTACAAATCAATACAAGATATGACTTCAGTAGTAAGAATTAGCTTACTAATACAGATATCTGGGGAATAGAGGTCCTGTAGTTACTGCCTAGCTGCTTCCCTATGGATTTTATGTAGAGTAAGAATTCTCCATTGCCCTGTCAAATCAAATCACCTACACAGACTTTTTGGCAGTGAAGGATAGGTGGGCATGGCAGTATTAATAACTGGAAGAAAAACATTCTTGGTTCTCATTCAAGATCATAAAGATATGCCGTTAAGCACACTGTCTTCCCTCTTTGTCTCAGCAACACTGTAAAGCAGAGTATGGTGTCATAAGAAAAGTATCAGAAAAATTAAAAACCCCAGATTTTTGTAGCATTTAGGACTGAATGATTATTCAAAATATCAACAATTTCGGTATTTTGCAAACAAGGACACACACCAAATTAAATCTATTTGGTAAAATTGTCTTCTGAGGTAGATATAATCCCTTTGTGATTATTAAAACCATAGCAATGGTAGTGTTTTTCAGAACACAGACCGGAATGAAATAAACACATAATCAGTTGCTTTAAATGATAATGTTTTCAATTGTTAAGCAATTAACAATCCTTCATTTACAAAACTGTACCTTTAAGAACCATTTTTTAAGCATCTCCCTTTTTTCTTTTTCTTTGTTTTGAGAAAGAGATGTGCTTTGATAAACTATATAAACATATTATGTGTTATTAAACCTTAAAATTATATGCTTGACAGATAGCGTATAGTTCTCTCTGGGGCTTTATTGTAGTCTGTGGAACTTATTAGTTATGATTTCATTGCCAGTGGCAAAACACAGAATGTTCTATAAATTAAAACATTTGGCTATGGCTATGGGAAATTCTTCATGATGAGCAGGGGTTGGAGGTGGGGGTGGAAACAAACCTAACTGTTTTAATTCAAAAAACAAAAATAAAAATCAGTGCGTACTGAATTTGTGCTACAGGTTTGTTTATTGCAAGGATTGAACATTCTAAACAATGTGGGAATTGCAGTAATTTTAGAACCAGTGTGGATAAATTTACAAGTTAAATCACAATGTTTACCAAAAAATGTATAAAGCAGTACACCTTACTTATACCAGATGCTAGTAATCCAGATAGTGGGCTGTCAGTTAAAAGGAGCAATGACTTGGCTGTTCTCCGTGTTGACTCCACTTTGCCAAATCCTATTATTTGTTTATTTATTTATTATTATTTTTTTTAATAGCAGGGGGCCTGCTCTTCCCTGTCATCCTCCATGTTCACAATCTCCTCATTTCCATTCGATGTTTAATTCATTTATTTCATTGGAATTGACAAATATGCATTCCACCGTTGACCCATATAGATGAAGCCCACGTGATTTTCTGAAGTAAACGAGCTTTGCCCACTACGGTATAGGTAGTCGATTTCACGCTCATTTGTGTTATATTAATATACAGTTCAGTTTAGGCACACATTCCTATGACTTTAAATGTGTATACTATTAATGGACCTTACAGCTTAATGCAGGATAAAAATGATCAGGATTAGGTAATTGGATATAAATTATTATCAATGTGTAAATAACAAGGACACGTTCGAATGAACTACTGATACCTAATTAGTTAAACTTGTCTAATAATTATAGAATAATCATGGCTCTCATCAGCAACTGTTATAAACTGTTGAAATTTGATGCAGTAGAGCTTGTATAAATTTGCACTTGGTTAAAATAGCTGCGAACTGCAGCAAACAGTTTTTGGCACACGGGACTGGTGGCACTTCTCTGGTCACTGTAACTGCATGCCTTTTGTCCTTCACAAACTGCAACTTTCCCCTTTTAGTGTTTCCCCTCCCTTGCCCCCACCTTCTCCTCTTTTTGTTGTTTGCTATCCTCCTTCTCATCTTTATTAGAATTTCAAACACCATAGGTATCCATGTGGCTCTGCCACTAAATTCTGAATCTAAAGCACCTGTATCTTTGAACGTGGTTTTCATAAGCTTAGAAATATTTATGCAACTATCTTGTTTTTCAAATTCTATATTAAACACACAGAGTGTGTGTTTAAATTAAATACTTGACAATAGGTTGGCATCAACTAGATTATTCTTTTTTTTTTTTTTTTTTTTTTTCAGGCCATAAAAATTTAGAAGTACTTGCTGGTCTCTTCCCTTACCATAGAGTTAGTCTTCATACAGTTCATATCATCTGTGATCTCTTTCTGAACCTCAGCCATAAATATCCCTTCCCTAGCCTGAATTCACCTGCCAGAAACTTTTAAAATCATCGCTTCTTACCTGTGGGGAAATGCGCACACCTACACATCCACTCCATGTATTCTTAGTCTTTTTATAAATACAGGAGTGGTGAAAATTAAGACAAAAGACATTAATTGGATTTAGTTGGTATGTGGAGCAGCATTGTCTGAAACGTGGGAGTGGGCATGATAAAAATTTTCAATGTGTCCTAGCTTGCCATTTCTAAAGGGCTTGAAAATATATTTATCTCACTAAACTGGAAAAATGTAGCACAAATTATATCAACTTCTTTCACCAGTGCATTGACAGCTTCAAGTAATATTCTTTGCACAAAGCTCTCAGAACATACGTCAATTGTACAAATGGATCATGGATATGGAATCATTTTGTTTATTTTGTCAAAAGTATTTTGGTACTTTTTAAGCATCACTAGATTCCTGAGAAATCTATATTAATAAAAATATTGAAATAAAAGCATGGGAAATGAGGAAAAAAGAGTAATAATGTGTGTGGTGGAAGCACAATGTGGATAGACAGTAGTTTTATGGTTTCTCCCGATTGATACTTTGAACATTAAATTGTTGGCACATGATCTTCAAGCTCATTAGTTCTAACATGGTAATAGTACAGCTCAGAAAACTAAACCTCAGAGACGGTACATGATGTTTTCATTTAACTATTTTTCTATTACCTACCTAGTTATTAAGCTAGTTGCGAATGCCATGCCAAGAAGGATTTCTTGCAAACCAGTTAAGCAGTCTTTCATATTGCTAGCAACCTGAGTAGAGATAGGAGGACCGTAGTAGAGTGGAATAAACAATTAATTAAAATTGAAGAACTTAGAAAAATACTATCTTTATCATTTACTAACAAGCAGCTCAGTTCTGCTCAGCTTCAGTTTTCTCAGGGACAAAACTAGAATTAGTCTATCTATCCTGGAACATTAGAACAGATAGAGTCACCAAGTGACATACTCTCTATGAGAGGGAACTGAACTCTAGAAAATACTTTTTAATTGGAAATACATTTGAGTCTATGCCAAAAAATAAATTCCCACACCAAATCCAATTATTTAATCATCATTTTCTACTTGGGCATTTCTCTTATTTAGCATGTGGTCATTCATAGGCAAATACTGGACCCAAACTATATACCAAACACAGTAGTCAATACAGGAAAAGTAAGTTGAAAAAATATATAACTTGGTCTTGTTCATAGTGTATTTTACTTGGCTAGGCTGTGCTAAAGTCCCACTACTTTAGCTAACTTTTCATAGTCACAGATAATACTTATAGGATCATCAATGCCTTATAATTGGATGAAGAAGTTATAGAATGAGCAGATATTTGAGGTGGAATTCAAACTTGATTCCTGCTTTTTGCTTAAGCCTCACAGGTAATCCTTGACCAAGTTCTACCGGCTCTAAGCTCTGAATAAATCAGTCTCCTTTTCCTCCCAAACTCTACCACCTAATCAAGATACTATACAACAACCTCCAAAGTACAATGGTCTATGCTTCACCTTCTGACCCCTTACACACCATTCAGCACAAAGAAGTCAGAGTAATCTTTCTAACAAACAGATAAATAAGTCAGATTACTGACAGTGACTTCTGGCCCTTCTTCAGTGTCCTGTAGGGCCACAGGTGATCTAGCTGTTACCTTATTCTCCAAATTTATATTATACCATCTGAATTCAGCTTCACTGGCTTCCCTTATATTGCTTGAACAGATCCCCTTATTTTCTATGTTGACACCTATACACTTGCACTTAGCTCTGCATGAGTGTTGTTTTACTAACTCTCTGCATGGCTGACTTCATATCTGAGGTTAATTTCTCAGTTCTGTACTTAAATTTTGTCTCCTCAGAAGACCCTTTCTTTAGTACATTGCATGTGGTCATTCTTCATTTTTTAGCAAGTATTAATCTAGTGCCTGCCATGGGCTGAAGATTTGTCTTTCCCCAAAATTCATATATTGAAACCCTAATGTGATGATGGCATGTAGAAGTGGGATCTTCGAGAGGGAATTAGGTCATGACAGGGTTTTGACCTAATGATGGGGTTAATGGCCTTATAAATAAAGGGAGAGAGCTAGTTCTTTGTCTCTCTCTCTCTCTCTCTCTCTCATCTTTCTCTCCTTCTCAGCCATATGAGCATACAGTGAGAAGGTGGCTGTGTCCAAGCTAGGAAGCAGGATGTACTGTCACCATCATCTAGTACTTCCCAACCTCCAGAACTGTGAGAAATAACCTTTGTTGTTTAAACTACTCAGTCTATGATAATTTTTTACAGCCTGAAGTGACCAATACGGTGCCTACGAACCTAGTCCTGGCCAGTTACTCTATATCACATCACTAAGCTCTTTCTTACATAATCTTACATAATTATTACTTGTCTTATTTACATATTTGTTTACTTATTTATCCTGCCAGTTTGCAAAGTTTTAGTCTTCATGAGGGAAGAATTTTATTGGTCTCATTCATAGAAATATCCCTGGGGCTAAACCTCATATCTGGCACATTATAAACACTCAGCATATAAGTTGAATGAATGAATGATTTCATAATATTTTTTGAGAAATATTTTGTGTCAGTCATTGATGGTTGCTGAGCACACACTTTTTTTTGCTATTGAGATTAGAAAGAAACAACTATGTAAGATGTATTCACTCAACAAATACTTTTAAAGGCCAAATACATGTAAGATATTGTCTTATGCTAGATACCAGGATTCTAGTTGTGAATAAAACATAACTCAAGCCAAAAGGAATTGACATAAAGAAGAAAATAATGTAAAATTGTGTAAGTATATGCTTAAAATGGATAAGATGTTAAATTTTATGTTGTATGGGTTTTGAAACCCAATTAAAAATAATATATTAAAAATACATATAGAATCAATTAATTCTACTTGAGATATGTTGTGAAGGAGAAGCTCAGGAGCCCATAAAAATGCATAATAGGAGGAGAGGTTGAGGGGAGTCTAGCTTCTACCTTATTCGTTCATGTTGAGAACTAAATGTTGTTATAAGGGTTGCCTAATTGAAGAGAAGCATGAAAGTTCTAAGCACAGGTCAGAACTTGTGTGGTGAAAATGGAAGCTGAGCAAGGCCAAGGTAGTGGTAGCAGAGATGGAAAGGTGAAGAGAAGCCCAAGATGAGTCCAAAGGAGTCATTAGTGATGAGATCCTATGGTGCTGCCATGGAGGTAACCCTAGGTCTTCCTGTGGTTATGCAAAGGCAGAGAATTCATTTATAGCACCAGGAAGATTTTCTGAAGGAAGATTTATCCATGGTGAGCTGGAAAGGGTAGGCAGAGTTAAGCAGTATGAGTAGGACAGTAGGGGAAGAGAGACATGTAAGGCTCTTTGAACTTCTTCAATGCCTAGAGACAATTCTATTACTAATAATGGATCCCTCTGGGGAGTCTAATGTGGACCCCCTGCCTCCCTCTTTCATCATATACTGTTGCATACAGTCTAAATAGTTTTCTTCATATCACATTCTAATAATACAATTACCTCACAAAGTTTTTTTTTAAAAAGTGTATTTTGTTTCTTCTTTATTGTCTTTAATCTTTTTCTTTTCTTTTTTTTTTTTTCCCTCTGAGGGAGCAGAAAAACTGCTGTGTGTTGGTAGTATGTTTTTTGAAGTCAAGGCGTTACTAGAAACACTTTCATAAAGACATTAAAAAGCTGGAGAACTTATCTCAATACCACCCCTGTCAATCCTCTGCTCTTCCGTATTATTTGTAGAAAAACAAAAATGCCTTTCTTGAAAAACATTTTTGAAGGATGAATAGGAGTTAAATTAGAGGAAAGAATAGGGAAAGGAATGATTGGCAGAAAGAATCACATGAACAAATACTAGGCGTGTTCAGAAAATTACTAGTAGATATTTTCTTTTTATAGTTGAATGAAAGCTGCAATGAAAGACAGGATGGACAGGAAATCATCAAATACAAGTATGTGTATTAATTTTCTAGAACTACTACAACAAAGAACACAGACTAGGTGGCTTAAACAACAGAAATGTATTATCTCACAGTTCTGGAGGCTACAGGTCAAGTCTAAACTCAAAGTACTTCCCAAGCTGGTTTCTTCTGAGGTCTGTGAAGGAAGGTATGTTCTAGGCCTCTTCCCTTGTATTGTAGAAGACCACCATTTTCCTGCAGCTCTTCATATTCTTTTCTCTCTGTCAATATTTTTTGTGCCCAAATTTTCCATTTTTATAAGGACACCAGTCATGTTAAATTGGACCCAACTTAATTATCTCACTTTATCTTGATAACTCTTGTAAAGTCTAGCTCCAAATAAGGTTACATTCAGAGGGACTGATGGTTAGTACTTCAGCATACAAATTTGTGGGGAGGGGGCACAATTCAATCCATAATAGTGAGTCAAATTGCTTTTGTGAAGTGTAGAGAATTGAAAATAAATCAAGCATTCACATTATTAAATATTTCACTGGATGATTTCCGGGACCAAGAGGGATTATATAGGAATACACGATTTCTGGAAGTTATATTCTTAAACACTCATATGACAGTTTTTTCAGAGGTACAGATGGGTGTTGTTCAGAAGATGCCTAATAAGCCATCAGGTAGAAAGGAAACTTTGGAGTTCACATCTAAATTTCAAGCAAAAATAAAAAGAATCATATTAATAAAGGACAGTAGAAAAGGAAAATTCACATGTGAATAGTATGTAAGAGGAGACCGGGATCAGAAGGTTGAAAGATGTGAAGATATAGGTCTAATGTAGACATTCTTTTTTTTTTTTTTTTTAAGATTTTTATCCATTTATTTGACACAGAGAGAGAGAGAGATCACAAGTAGGCAGAGAGGCAGGCAGAGAGAGGGGGAAGCAGGCTCACCGCTGAGCAGAGAGCCCGATGCGGGGCTCGATCCCAGGACCCTGAGATCATGACCCGGGCCGAAGGCAGAGGCCTAACCCACTGAGCCACCCAGGCGCCCCTAATGTGGACATTCTTGTAGTAGATTTTAATATGTATCAAAATGATTTATACCGTGCCACTTTTAGACAGAGCCAAATAATGCTCAAAATCACATTTTAATTTTTTTCATGATGGCTGAATTATGGAGTGATAAGTAAAGGTGCAAACTAGCTGAAAAGTCCTCTAATGATTTTCAGTATATGCTCAAAAATCAAAACATTTGCTAATTTCTCTTGAAAGTATCTTCATACAATGTTACATCAACAAAGAATTATCATTGATACCTTTTGTGTTACCATATTTTCCCATATAAAATATACATTTCAATATACAGTAAAATGTGGTCAAGTCGTTTATAACTGCCAATTAAAACTCTGTTTCACATTTTTGTTTTGAAGACACATATTGTGTCATCTCACTTCCTTGAGTCTAGGTCATTGCTTCAAATTTCTTCAGTTCTATATCCCTTTTTTTCTATTTTCTGAAACCTTCCACAGACCACTACTGCTGTCTACTACAACTCTTGCATATTCCTTAGTTTTCACTCTGCCTCTGCTCTGTTCTAAAACAATTTATCTCACTATTAATTTTTATTATGAGACACTATGTCCATTTTTTGTGGTATGCTTATTAAAGTAATTTGTGTTGTTTTTAGAAAGTATGGCATGACCCAAAATTAAAAAAAAAAAAAAAAGACTCTTCACTGTGCAGAGAAAAATACAAATTGTAAGCCTTCGCTCATTCAACAAATGTGTGCCCATTCTCTAGAGGCAACCACTTTTAACTGTTAATCTATTAATATTTCTACGTTAAGTTTATATAGAGCTATTTTTAAATTACCAACTTCAGATTTTAACTAATCGGTCTCCTGATAAGGTAAAGATTTAGCTTATTTTCACCAATGCCTCTTTCTCCTCCCACTCCTGAAACAATTTTTGTACTTCTTCATCTCTCATTTGGGAAACACTGGAATTTAAATAATACACATCAACACAGTCTTTTCACTCTTCAACCATCAACATTACCCTTCAAGTCTCAACTTTGGAGTGTGAAGATGATAATTTCTCTCTCTCTCTCTGCTAAAGCAACTACATTTAACTATATTTGCATTTACTTTTACATTTTCAATATCTGTTTTGTTATGTACTTGCTTAGTCTGTAGGTACATTGGAAGAGCTGAAAATCAATGTCTGCATTATTATAGCTGTTTAACATTTCAAAGCCAAGTAATGCAATTCATTTCCTTTGTTGTAGCATGTTTGTTTATTTTGTTCATTTCATTTTCATTTACTAATCACCTGCTAGTTTTGCATTCTCTCATGATTTCTGACATATTTTAAGGACCTTTCTTTTATCATTCTCTGAGAAATATGGATTGCAAATTTAAGTTGGGTAACACTGGAAACAAGACCAGTTAGGGAGTTGCTGCTCTGCAACAGCTGAAATATAAAGGGAGCTTAAATGACAATAGTAGCAGTAGGATCAGCTGAAATCCATCATTATTACGAGTAAAATAGCTGGAAGCTCTCTTACAGTGTATCAGTAGCATCGTTTTGCGTAGGAAGTATTGTGCAATATCATTATATTTTTTAATCATGCAAGTCCTAAGATGAGAGATCATAAAGCCACTCCAGGTCATAGAGATTTCCCAGGTGACAACTGTGGTAAACACACAAATACATACACACACACACAAATGCAATAGTCATTAGTAGTAGTATATCACACTTTTATATTATTTTTAATAGCTGCATTACAATTTTTATTAGTTTTTGGATTAAGTTATAGGGATAAAAATCCCTGAATTATAATGAAGTAAGTGGTTTTCATAATATGTATCCTTAATAAACAATATTAATTGGGATATATATGTGTTGGGGGGTTAGTGGTTAGTGCTTGTAAAGGGTGACCTTGACATGGTTTGTGAGGCCTCCAAAGCAATTACTCTAGAAACTGAGATGGGAAAACAATGGCAAAAAACAGATAGAACTGCTTGAATTAGTCCAAATCACAGACATTGTTCAGCAGCATTAAATGACAGTTAACTTTTAATGAGGGACGACATGAGGTAATTAAATCTTGACATACAATTATGAAAGAAAATATCAGGTAACAATTTTGCTACGCAATACAAAGGGAGAAAAGACATTTTCTGAAAACTTGCCTGATGCTCTGTCATCTGAAACTATTCTTTATGAGTGCAGGGTGAAGGTCAAGGAGGTATCTCAACTCCATCAATCCTTTGGACAGTTACAAATGACCTTTCGCTTTCCATAAGACATTCAATATTCTGAATTGGAGGGATACATTTTTCTGTGTTTAGAAAATGGCAAAATTGAAACCTTTCCTATTGCAGGAGGCACACTTTTGTTGACTCTCTTGGACAGCCTGTTCATTCCCAAAGCTTGTTCAGGCTATGGTCTCATTTGCATTAACTATCTAATCTAGAGAAAAGTGTCAATTTTATATTGTGTATCTGAAATTGTTTCACTTGCTGAATAATTTTTGCTCAACCTTTGAAAAAACCCAATGTTGGCCTAATAGAGAATGATAATACCTCTTTTAAAATACTTGAGTGAGTTCTAACTTTGGAGAAGTAGTCCATGAATTTTGCATTTACATTAGAAAGCTAGTAAAGGAGACAGAAACAAGATTTTATCCTTGAATTTTTTTCCTATGTGATGTTCTTAGAAGAAATTATTTTTGAGTAACAATTAAAATACATTTAAAAATTTCAGTTCAGAACCAAGACTCCTCTTGCTCTAATGAATTCAGAATTTTTTAAATACTTACTTTTTCTTAGTTTTCCATATAAAAGGTCACAGTAATCAAGCTGTCATCAACTTAGAAATATATAACCGTATAGCTACTGGCTAAAGTTACATTTATAGGTACCTTAGGATAACACAAGACTTATACTATACTTATGAATAAGTGCATTGTGACACATAATTGCAGTTATGAGCATTAAAAATGCATGTGACATCAGTTCAAAGAGAAGGCATTTTATTTTTCACTTATTTACTTAATTGTTCCTTTAATATAGAGGTACTGGATCTCTTGTATCTGTTAGAGAGTGCTCTAGGCACTGGGAGGTACAGCCAGAAAATGAGAAAAAGTACCTGGTTCTTGCTATTGTGGAGAGATGAAGGAACATTTGTACTGGCTTCTGCCAATACGTAAATAATATCGTTCCAAATACTGTTAAGTTTTTTGGAAAAAGTAAAGCAGAATAATGGACAGTTTAAATGAAATTAAAGCAGAGAGTCACATTTTACACAGTGTGGTCAGAGAATCTTTGAATAAGGTGTATACTCTTGCCCGTGAGGCTATTAGAATTGAGAAATAAATATATGTCACTTAATGAGTAATTGATTGAGGTTTTGGTTACAGATTGCATTCTTCTCAAAGTCATTTCTCCAGCTGAACCATTCAGACTGAATTTTACCTATTCTTATTATTTATTCTAAAAAAGAAAGGTAGTTTTGATCACTGACTAATCTTAAAGAAGATTATAGAATATATATAACTTGTTACCTTTTTTTTGCAATACAACTGTAAAATATTAATATTTTTCATGGGATAATTCTCTGAGTTTAATTATGGAAGAGGTTAACATAACAGATGGATATTTCCATTTTCTTAATGCTGTATTTATGTTTTTTGTAAATTGCAAAATTAAGGATTATTTCTGAGAGGCAGGGACAATTTTTGTTAGCCAATAAACAGATACAGAGAACTAAAGACAACCCAAAGAGAATTGACAAAGCAAAAATAAAAATTTTAAAAAGTGATTGATGATAGTTGATATCACAAAAGGTTAAAAATAGTTCTGAAAATAAGTTTACTGTAGGATAAGTTCTGATTAGTTCCACTTAAATTATGGCTGTTTTCATTTTATTTGACTAAAAGATTTTATAGAAAAAAGGATGCAGTACTGTTAACCTGTCTCATCTAACAAGAAACACTTAAGGTTTCAATGGAAAATTAAATCTAGTTAAGGAAAATAATAAATTTATTTTTAATAATTTATTTTTGTTTTGATAACATTTTAATAAGCATTATATTCATTATAAATTAATAATATTTTAATAAATGAAGTTTATTTTTAATACCTAAAAATAACTAAATTAAACTTTAGTTGTAGATGGGGGGCCTGGGTGGCTCAGTTGGTTAAGTTTCTGACTCTTGATTTTGGTTCAGGTTATGATCTCAGAGTTGTGAGACCTGTCTCCCCTTTGGTCTTGGTGCCCTGTGTTGGGCTCCATGCTTCATGCAGAGTCTGCTTGGAATTCCCTCACTCTGCCTCTACCCCTGAGTCTGTCTCTCTCTCTCTCCCCCCCCCCCACCCCATATCTCTCTCTCTAAAAAATAAAAATTTTTAGGAAAAAATAGTTTATCTTTTTTACTTCAGAATTCCGCTTACATAATTGATTTCCTTTCTACAAATAATGGTGTTGATTTTTGCACATTATAAAGTGAGGTATAAAATATTCTATTGCCCAGTCAGACTCAGTTGAATCATAGATCTTAACAAGTATCAACCTTTTCCTGATAAGTTCAAGGAGAAAATCACAAGACACAAGAGAAACAGAAGTGGTCTGGAATATCCAGTGCTTCTTCCGAGGTTCTATTCTGCTGTATTAGAATGCACTCCGACCCAGATGAGCCTATGATATCTTTAATAATGCATACAGCCACGTCATTTACTCAGACAGAGGTATCTTGGTCATGAAATCTCTCCATTTTATACTTAGTTTTACATAGTTTATGTGATATTCTTTAGGGACCTATGCAAATTTATGCCACATGGATTTGTAGATTTCAGATTTGCTTACCATCAGCATTCCCAGCCAAGCAGGTATGTCCTGGTTTATAGACAAGGATTCACAGATCGGGTTCTCCTCTTAGCAAATTCCAAATTTTCTTTTACCAGGAGATCTTTTACCAAGAGATCATTTGCCTCTTTAGAAGATTTGACTGGGTCAAATTCTTTCTATCCTCGGGGCATCATCTTTACTTCCCCTTCAGTCAGGAAGAAAATATAAAACAGAGCTTCTATTTAACCATTTATTTCCCATAAGCAGACTGCTATACTCATTTCAAATTATTCATTTCAAGTTCATATACTTTGGTAGAGGAACCACATTTAATGGGATAATGAGGAGTATTTCCATGAGCAAGCACCAATGAAAAGATGACTGAAGCTTTGTTTCTTCCTCTTTCTCATCAAGAGAAAACCCCAGTTTCATCTCCAAGTCATAAGGATCATTGCCAATAAATAATTGTAATGAATTCATTGATATAATTCATAGAAACTATGGTTTCATTACTATTCCTATATATCCAACATGAAATTAATGAAAAGTGATATGAAGAAAATAATTTCATGCAGTTGTTAACATTTCTGTGTAGTTGAACAGTGGCTAAGAGAAAGATTGTGTATTGGTTAAGGATCTATCTCTGCAGTCATACTGTCTGGATTAAATCTAGTTTTGCCCCTTAAACAATGTGATTTTGGAATACTTATTCAATATCTACTTGCCTTCATTCCTCCAGCTACAAAATGAGGATTATAATTATACTTAGTCATAATATCACTGTAAAAATTTAATAATATATGTAAGGCCTTTAGAAGCAGCTATTGTCAGAAATAGCATAGTAGAGTAGGTAGTTTTCTGAGTTGTGATTGTGCTATAAGACTTGCATTATTCAGGGGTGCCTGGGTGTCTCAGTCATTCCAGCATCTGACTCTTGGTGTCTGCTCAGGACAGATCTCATGGTCATAGGATGGAGCGTCATGTTGGGCTCCTTGCTCGGTGGGGATTCTGCTTGAGATTCTCTCTCCTTCTTCCTCCACCCTTTCTCCTGCTCACATGGGCTCTCTCTCTCTCTCTTTCACTAAAATAAATAAATAAATCTTCTGCATTATTCAGTTTCTTTATTTTAACAGACAATTATGGAGATGCAATTATACTCAGTTGACTATTCTCACATAATTTGCATGCCGTTGTTTATGCTTCTTAAATTGTTTTTATGTGGCTATTATGCTAAAGTATGGTTCTCATTAACAATAATGGGTTAATGACTCTAATATCATTAATTGAAATATAACACTAATGAAAATACGAATATAAACATCAAACAGTATTGTGAGCTTAAATAAGAGCAGACTCCAGTAAAACTATGGATTGTGAATTTTTTTTTTAAGATTTTATTTATTTATTTGATAGACAGAGATCACAAGTAGGCAGAGAGGCAGGCAGAGAGAGGAAGAAGCAGGCTCCCCGCTGAGCAGAAAGCCCGACGTGAGACGTGAGGCTCGATCCCAGGACCCTGGGATCATGACCTGAGCTGAAGGCAGAGGCTTTAACTCGCTGAGTCACCCAGCTGTGAATTTTTGTAACGATTTTACAATAAACATTTAGACTATAATTATTTTTCATAAGCAGTTGAAAGAGCTTAGAAGTACAAATAACAAATACAGAATTAGTATCAAAATGCTGCATTTTAACAAACTAATAATTTGTTTACTCCAGGGTTCAGTGTGTTTTTATCATAAAAGGTTAATTAGTTGCATCTTCACCTTCAAAGTACACTTCCTAGTAACCTGATTGAGCATCCCAGAATACTTCCAAAATAATGCTTTCTTACATGAGAGAGACATTATCCATGAAGGTAAAGAAGAGAACAAGGGACACCTGGGTGGCTCAGTGGGTTAAAGCCTCTGCCTTCGGCTCAGTCATGATCCCAGGGTCCTGGGATGGAGCCCCGCTTCGCATCGGGCTCTCTGCTCAGCGGGGAGCCTGCTTCCCCTCCTTTCACGCTGCCTGCCTCTCTGCCTGCTTGTGATCTCTGTCTGTCAAATAAATAAATAAAAATCTTTTAAAAAAAAGAAGAAGAAGAAGAGAACAAAACAATAGCAACATCATTCAAAGTTACATTCTTGGAGCAAAAGAGGATATATAGTAATTCTGAGAAGCTCATACAGTTAGTGTCAAGTGAATGGGAAATATGCCCAGATAATAAGGTATACTGGTTACTGGCAAAAATCCCTTCACCAAGTAACATTGCTGTACAGTGTATAACATCAGTGGCACAGAGAGCAGAAGAGAATTGCCTGTGGAGTGGAAGGAGTGGCAGATCCACACAAGGCGTATAACTCCACTGTTATAAAGAGTATGATCCTTTCCCTTAGCAATTTGCCAAAATTTATGGGAGAAAAATGTAAGAAAATAACATTTTGTTCCTTTTCAACTGAAAAGTCCTGGTCTAAGAAGTTGTTGTTGTTGTTTGTGTGTGTGTGTTTAATTTCGGTGTGTTTAGTTTAGGTACTTCTGTTTAACTTTGGAGTCATGATGCTGACCAGGAAAGGCACTTGAATCAGTTCAGTGGAGTGGCAACCACTGAAAACATCTGCCCAATGAAATCTTTAAATTGCCCTCCACACAGAATATTTGGAAGGTACCAATAAAGCTTTTTAGTGTGGTTTTAAGGATTAAAGAAATAGCAAAATTATTGTACTAGAAATGGAACAAATTCCAGTCACAGCTAAGAAGAGAATATTTTTTAGCTTCCAGAGAGTTCCAGAATTTGCTTTTCCGAAGTACACATCTTGTGAAAAAATCCTCATGCTAGTCAGTAAAATGGATAAAATATCAACATTTCTTTCTGACACTGATATTGTCGGGAAATTCCATTTCTGTATTATATCCAAGTGGCACAGCCCAGTAATAAATAATAAATACAGCATCTATCACCCCAGGGTGAATATATTATATTTTTAATGTTCACAGTTACATTAGCATTTTTTTAAGTTTTATTACATTTTAGCATTTTAAGGAGATAAGCAAGTAACTTGATCAACTCTTCCAAAAAGCTAATTCCATTTTTCAATCTCTAGAGGAAAAAAGCGAACATATAGTGCATATATATATGGTTAATTGCTACTAGCAAATTGCTACACACCTAACCCCTGTAACACACACAAGAGTCCAGGTAAATCTTAGCTGCGTTCTCTGCTTTAAGTTCTCAAAAGGCTACAATCAAAGAGTTAGCCAGGCTGTATTTCCTGTCTGGAGGCTTGACAGGGGAAGAATTTGTTTCTTTTAAGTTTTAATTATTCAGGTTGTTGATGGAATTTATTTTCTTGTATCTGGATGATTGAAGTTCTGGCCAAATATAACATGAACCAAGATGACTGCTTACAGTCTTTAAAAATAATCTATACTTTTAGAACAGTTTTACGTTTACAGAAAAATTGAGAGGATGATACAGAGATTTCCATCATACCCTTCGCCTCCACACAGGAAGATCCTTCCCCATTATCAACATTCCCCACCAGAGCCATGCATTTGGAATAATTGATGAACCTACAGTGACACATTATAATCACCCAAAGTCAACAGTTTACATCGAGTTCACTTGGTGTAAGTTCCCTGGGTTTGGACAAATGTATAATGACAGGTATCAATCATTATGTTATACAGAGTATTTTCACTGCTCTGAAAATTCTTTGAGCTCTTTCTGTTCATCCTTTTTTCTTTTTGCTCCCAACACCTAACAATCACAGATTTTTTTTTTTTTTTTACTGTCTTTATAGTTTTGCCTTTTCCAGAATATCATTAGTTGGAATTATATAAAATGCTACCTTTTTGGATTGACTTCTTTCACTTAGTGGTAAACATTTAAGGCTCCTTCATGTCTTTTTGTGACTTGAGGGCTCGTTTCATTTTAGTGCTAAGATAATATTCCATGTCTGAAATTACCAGTTTATTTAGCCATTCACCTACTGAAGGATACCTCGGTTGCTTTAAGTTGAGACACTTATAAATAAAGCTGTTATAAACATCTGTGTGTAGGTTTCGTGTGGATGTAAGTTTTTAACTAGCTTGGGTAAATAACAAGTAGAATGATTGCTGGAGTATATGGTAAGAGTATGTTAAGTTTTGTAAGAAACTGACAGACTGTCTTCCAAAGAAGCTGTGTCATTTTGCATTCCCACCAACAATGAATGAGAATTACTGTTGCTCCACATCCTTGGAAACATTTGGTATTGTCGGTGTCCCAGATATTAGCCATTTTAATAGATATAGTGGTATCTGATTGCTTTAATTTGCATTTCCCTGATGATATAGGATATAGAGTATTTTTTCACATGGTAATTTGTGATCCACATATCTTCTTTGGGGAAGTGTCTGTTAAGGTTTTGCCCATTTACTAATAGGATTGTTTGTTTTCTTACTGTTGAGTTTTTGTGTGTGTGTTTTGGATAACAGTTTTTTATTAAATGTGTCTTATAAATATTTTTCCCAATCTGTGGCTTCTCTTCTCATTCTCTTGACATTGTTTTTCATAGAACAAAAGTTTTTAATTTTATGATTTATTTTATGTTTTTAGAAGTTTTTTAATTTTGATGAGGTCCAGCTTATCCATCATTTCCTTCGTGAATTATGCATTTGGTATTTGCCATAGACACAATGATTTTTAGTATTGTATTTAAAAAGACATCACCT
Source organism: Mustela nigripes (assembly GCF_022355385.1). Lineage (NCBI taxonomy): Eukaryota > Metazoa > Chordata > Mammalia > Carnivora > Mustelidae > Mustela > Mustela nigripes. The sequence continues at coordinate 141,560,776 of NC_081559.1, forward strand.
TTCCTGAGATCATGTAGGCTCTCTCCTATGTTATCCTCCAGGGGTTTTATAGTTTTACGTTTTGCATTGGGTTTTTGACCCATTTTAAGTAAATTTTTGTGAAGGGTGTAATATCTGTGCCTATAGCCATATTTTTGCATATGGATTTCCAGTTGTTTCAGCACCATTTGTTGAAAAGACTATCTTTACTCCACTGTATTGCCTTTGCTCCTTTGTCAAAGATCAGTTTTGTCTATTTAGGGGATCTATATCTTGGCTCTGTTTTCTGTTCCCTTGAACCATTTGTCTATGTTTTATCAATACCAGGCTGTCTTTACTACTATAGCTTTATAGTAAGTCTTAAAGTTAGGTAGCGTCTGCCCTCCATTCCATCCCCCTCCAATATTTTGCTGGCTATTCTGGATCTTTTGCCTCTCAACATAAACTGTAGAATCTAATCATTGATGTCTACAAAATAACTTGCTGGGGTTTTGGTTGAGATTGCACTGAATCTATAGATCAAGTTGGAAAGAACTGGTCTCTTGAAAATATTGAATCTTCCTATCCAAATTTTATACTAGTTTTATACTTTATACTAGTTTTATACTTTTCCTCATATAGATCTTATACGTTTTTTTAGGTTTATATCTAGGTATTTCATTTGGAGGGTTACTAATATAAAAAGTATTGTGTTTTTAATTTCAAATTCCACGTGTTCATCACTTCTTTTTAGGGAAGTTTTGACTTTTGTAATTTTTAACATTTTTTATTTAAGTTCAATTAATTAGCATGAAAGGTATTACTGGTTTCAGAGGTACAGGCCTATGATTCATCAGTCTTATGTAATACCCAGTGCTCATTACATCGCATACCCTCCTTAATGTCCATCACTCAGTTTCCCCATTCCTCCACCTCCCCCCTTCCAGCAGCCCTCAGTTTGTTTTCCATGTTAAGAGTATCTTGTGGTTTGTCTCCCTCTCTGGTTTCATCTTGTTTATTTTTTCTTCTCTTCCCCTATGATTTTCTGTTTTGTTTCTTAAATTCCACATATCTGTGAGATCATATGGTAATTGTCTTTCTCTAATTGACTTATTTCACTTAGCATAATACCCTCTAGTTCCATCCATGTTATTTCAAATGGCAAGATTTCCTTTTTTGATGGCTATGTAATATTCCATGGTGTGTGCGTGTTTGTGTGTGTGTGTACCCCACGTCTTCTTTATCCATTAGTCTGTTGATGGATATTTGGGCTCTTTCCATAGTTTGGCTATTGTAGACATTGCTGCTATAAATATTGGGCTGCACATGCCCCTTTGGATCACTACATTTGTATCTTTGGGGTAAATACCCAGTAGTGCAATTCCTGGGTTGTAGGGTAACTCTCTTTTCAACTTTTTGAGGACTCACTATATAGTTTTCCAGAGTGGCTGCACCAGTTTGCATTCCCACCAACAGTGTAGGAGGGTTCCCCTTTCTCTGAATCCTCACCAACATCTGTCGTTTGCTGACTTCTTAATTTTAGCCATTCTGACTGGTGTGAAGTTGTGCCTCATTGTGGTTTTGATATGTATTTCCCTGATCCTGAATGATGTTGAGCATTTAGTACTTATTTTAAAACTCAAAATCGCATGTCCTGTCACTCTCGTTCTGAAGAATGTCAACAAATGTCAACATCTTGAGTAGAATGTTTAAAATTCGTAGCATGACATATATGATACTTTATGACTTATGTTATTCTACCTCTTCAAACTTTATTCTTTTTCTTTTCCTCACCCAGTAAGTGATAATGGTTAGCTTTCTTCTTTCTTCCCTTTTTTGCCTTTCTGAGCAGTCAAATGCATTGCTATGGATATGGGATCTACTGTTCTTCTTTGTGCCTTTGTATGTAGTTTCCCGGATCCATTGAAATGTTGGTATATTATAAAGCTTCTAGGACAGAATTTCTTAAATAAGTTACTTACATTAGAATACAAATGATATACTCCTCAAAGTATATTATCTTCCCAAGCTATCTCAGCCATCATTGATATGAGGTCTCTGGGTATGTTTAGTTTTTATTCAGGGTGATGTTTACTACCCACAATGTTCTAACCTAAAATTTCAGCACTTTATTCTTTACACAATGTATAGAGTTGCTGATGTACATAAGGCTAGATTCAGTAGTAATAATAAAGTATACTAAGCATTTTTTTCATTCACTTGCAGAGAATATTTAAGTGCATTTACAAAATATTTGTAATACATGGAAAACAAAAAATTTATATGTTGTCTAATATGTAATTATAAAAATTAGTTAGTGCCATCCTCTTTGTACATTTCATTTGATTCATATGTCACTTAAAAGAATCAGGTCTTACAAAGACGTATAAATTCTGGAAGAATTAAAAACTATTTTACCAAGTGATCTCTAGCTATACCTCATATTACCAAAAATTGTATACTTTTTTATTTTTTATACATTCACCTTTGTATATCAACACCTGAGAGAATGCCTATTGCATGGTAGGCAATATATAAATGTGAATAATATTCATAAATAAATGAATAATGAATAAGTCAAGTTTTGAAAAACATAATGTCTCAAGCCTCCTTTTGAGGCTTTTATTCTCCACATCATCAAAGTGAATCCAGCTTTTAGTGATATTCAGCAAATCATGTTCTGATTAAATCTTCAGTGATTTAGCTTCTGTTGATTGTAGTCTTTACATTTGAATTAATGCATTCAAATAAACTTGGCCTATTTTTTATAAAGAGGTTTTATATTAGAAGTTGTCATTCGAGTCTTGATGAGTAAACTATGGATATCATTCCCCCTATTTCAAGTTTCTTCTGGAATAAATATTTATATCAGACTTGGTTAGATTCAGAGACACCATTAGTGAATAAGTGGGAGTCGTTTTTGTTTAAAACATATCACTGTGTTTTTCGTATATGTCAGATAATGTGCTAATTATTTTGCCTATATTACTTCCTTAAATTCATACAACATCTGCAGGAAGAAGAAAAAAATCTCTTCATGGCTGTGGAAACTGAGGCCTGGAGTTGTTAAATAAACAATATGTATATTATTTATATACATGTTAATTATAATATTAATATGATGGATAGCAGACAGGATTTGAACTCAGGGAATCGCTTTTTAGAAGTGATGCTTTAAAGTATTACACTTTGTTTCCTACCTCAGAGACAATACTTTATTTTATTTTCCAAAGTAAATATAGACCCTATCATAGTATCTGACACAGATAAGGTGTTCACATAATTTGTTGGAACAAGATGCTTAATCTAAGGTAAAGTCTGTTATAATAGCAAATACCAAGAATACAAACTCATTTTTCACGGTAGGAATGATATAGAAATTCTATACTGAAAGACTTCAGATATCCTTTATAGCAGCTTATAGATGTACAAATTCATTTAATTGAAAGGAAAAATGGAAGTGGGTTACTATTATGAAATTTTTAAGTCTAATGCCACCTAGATGGTTTCTGAGATATTCAAATTTAAATATATGAGAAGTATTTTTTAAAATATATACTGCCATTGTTTGGGAAAGTAATACAGATCTTTCACCCTCTAAGTGGATTTCAAAGGCTGATGTGTGTGTGTGTGTGTGTGTGTGCGTGTGTGTGTGTCCTCTAAGGTGAGAAATTCTGCTACCAAATGTCAATTTTTCTAGCTTGCTCTTTATCTTTTTCATTAAAAATACTATTGATGTAATTAACACATAATGCTATATTAGTTTCAGGTACACAACATAATGATTCAGCGATTCTTTATTCAGTGCACATCTGGATAAATGTATTTGTAATCCCCTTTGCTATTTCATTGACTCTCATACCCACCTCCCTCTGGCAACCACCAGTTTGTTCTCTGTATTTAATAGTTTGTTTTTTGTTTGTCTCTTTTTTCTTTGTTTGTATGTTAATTTTTCTTAAATTCCCAATATTAGTAAAATCATTATAGTATTTCTTTTTCTCTGACTTATTTCAATTAATATTAGACCCTCTAGCATGTTGTTGCAAATGGCAAGATCTCATTTTTTTTTTTTTAGGATTTTATTTATTTATCAGAGAGAGAGATGGGGAGAGAGCGAGCACAGGCAGACAGAATGGCAGGCAGAGGCAGAGGGAGAAGCAGGCTCCCTGCTGAGCAAGGAGCCCGATGTGGGACTCGATCCCAGGACGCTGGGATCATGACCTGAGCCGAAGGCAGCTGCTTAACCAACTGAGCCACCCAGGCGTCCCTAGATCTCATTCTTTTTTATGGCTGAACAATATACCATTGTCTATTTATACCACATATTGATCCATTCTTCTATGGATAAACAGGGGTTGCTTCAATATGTTGGCTATTGTAAATACTGTTGCAATAAACATACAGGTGCATATTTTTTGAATTGATGTTTAAAATTTATTTTTAGTGTTAAAATATTTATCATTGCACATTTTACATAATCTATGCCAAATTCATATGATTCAAATTCTACATATCATCTGTAAAATTTGTATCAGTTATTGACCTCATTTAAAGAAAACAAAAGCTCTTAAAGATAATCTAAACATTTTAATGTTTGTTTTTACTTACTTTATTTAACAAATTCAATATACACATTATAACAATCTTAAATTACACACCTTTTTCTGTCTAAAAATTATCTCTTCTTTTCAATGAAGTCTTCATCTTTATATTCTATCTGTAATGGTCCTAGCATTTTCCCCACAAATATGTGAAGCTCTTACATTCTCTGTTTTACCTTCTTTCCACAGGTCATTTCAAACTCAGTTATTACAATTACAGACTTCATTGAATGTACTAATTCCCATTTGAAATATGCCTACAAAGGTGTTTGAACTAACATAGACAATTACTTATCTTCCCCCAATTTTTTCCAGGACGTGGGATGCCAATCTTTAGTCATCATAGACCTTCAAGTACAGCATTCATAAAATTTATTTTTGAATATATAAATATTTATACATTAATAGAATAAGTATATCCTCCTCGTGGTATGCAAGTTTGCTCCAGTTTTGTACATATTTCAAATATTTATCCCGGTAACACCATATATCATTTTAGATCACACAGTTATTTTACATAAGGGGCTACACCCAATTTTTATTTATTTATTTTTTAAAAAGATTTTATTTATTTATTTGAAAGAGAGAGATCACAAGTAGGCAGAGAGGCAGGCAGAGAGAGAGAGGAGGAAGCGGGCTCCCTGCTGAGCAGAGAGCCCGATGTGGGGCTAAATCCCAGGACCTTGGGATCATGACCTGAGCTGAAGTCAGAGGCTTTAACCCACTGAGCCACCCAGGTATCCCTGAAGACACTCAGCTTTTAAATAAAGAGGAAGATATCGGACCCTGCTAATGAAGATATAAATAATTATCTGTCCATAAAAGATAATTCTGCTTAAACACAGTGTCTATAATTAACCTCAGAAGGCATTCATAAAAATAATTATTTAAAATGAAACTTAAAGCAAGCAGCTACTACTCCCAACTACCTGCATTATAACTTTTTTGGATTTGGATTTAAATTTTCCTTTCTTTGTCCTCATCATGATAGCTTATACATGATTTTTTAAAGTTAAGAAATAAGTTTTATCTGTCTTAGGTCAACAATTCCATCAAAAAGTAGCCCGAGAGGTAAAAATTAAACATATCTCTCTGTGTAGAGATATATGTGTTACTGTAGAGATACGTATATTATTTTTATAGATATTTTTACTAGAAACAAAATACTTAAATCATGTAAAAAGGATAGGAACAAATAAAAAAGAATAAAGTACTGATACATGTTAACATGTGTGAACCTATTAAATGTCATGCTGAAAGAAGTCAGACATGAAAAACACATATTGTATGAATTCCATTTGTGTGAAATGTCTAGGAAAGTCAAATCCATAAAGAAAGTACAGATTATTGTCTTCCCAATGTTGAGGATGGTAATGAGATGTGGCTGTAAATGAGCACAAAGTTTCTTTTTAGGGTGACATATATGTTTCTGCAATTAGATTGTGGTATAGTTGTACAATTCTACAAATACATTAAAATTCAGTAAACTGTACATTTCAAGTGGATCAGTTGTGATATATTAATTACATCTCAGTAAAAGGCATAATATCCCCCCCCAACAAAAATCAAACAAACAAACAAAAAAAAACCTGTAGAACAAAGGCAGTAGCCAAAAAAGATTAGAACTTGAGTATCATTTTCTTTAGCCATAGGCCTTCTCCTTGATTCATGCTTGATCATATTCTCAGCTGAAGATGGTGACATTGAAATTATAGGTGAACACCTTGAAGCTATTGAGTAAAGAAATTGAATCTCAAATGTTTTAAGGTGAAACCCAGTATTTAATACAAAAATTAACTATCTGATGTCTGTAGAAAGTACAATTTTTAAATTATTGCACTTTTCTCTTTTTTTAGTGATGAAAAAAGCTTTAAAAATTTCATTGTCTTCAGCATCAATGTGATAGTTGTGCTTTCTTACCTGTTGCCTGCAGAAAGCTCAGGATATAAGAGTAAATGGAGGGGCCGATAGTGCGTGATACTGTACAAAGATCGCATTCTACTTCTTAGCTTGTGAAAATTCATATCCTAGTTTGTGCAGGGAGGTAAGGTTAGTGTAAACGTAGTGAAGTGGTGAACCAATGATGGAATGGACTAGTGAGTGGTCAGTGAGGCCTCTGAAGTTGTGAAGGTGGTTAAGAGAATGTTTCTGAAACATACTTCATTACCCAAACCATTGTCCCGTGAATATAGAGAACTGGATCTGATTGTACAATAATTCAATTCTGTAGTGAGAAAATTGTTCACCAAAGTGAGGTGAATTGTCTCTTCCTGAAATGCAAAAAGTTTCCAGTGCACTAATGTACTGGAAGTGATTATTTACCAAAACTCATCTGATCCTTTGAAGTTAATCCAATTCACATGGTTAAAATGTGTATAACTAGTGACTGTTTACATTGGGTAATACCATCTTTTCATGTTAAATTTATATTTAAAATATTTGTGTTAGAAGATTTTTGGTAGCTGCTGTTTTACAACCACTGAATGTATGTATAGTGAAAAATGAAAAATGTTAATAATTAGGTAAGCTTTATCTCTTAATACTTTCGAAATGAAATTTTACACCAGACTTTAAACGTTAATAATTGCTTTTCTGGCAGAAATAAAAGAAACAGAAAAGCATAAAAATGAAAAATATCTTCCATGGAAAATATCTGGTTACTTGTTCCTCTATAAAATTTGCTAGTTGGGAGTGTTGATTGTGTTAATGGAGAGAGCAATTTTAAGCTGTAATCAGGATTAGGGCTCCATAAGACTCTTCATTTTTCTTTTCCATTTGATGACAATTTTCTGTAATTAATATCAGTCCTTTTTTACATACACCAATTGCCTTGATATTACAAATAGAACATTGTGCCGTAGCTTTAGGTAAGGAGTAAATTAAGAACAGATGAATTCTTAATAATAGTCTTCTCTCACAAAACGTTCATGATTATAAAATAATATGAGTAAATAATTGTTGAGGATGTGAAAATATACAGGAAAAAAAACTCATCTTAAAATGTTTCAGTTTTCTGAAATTCCATTAATTTAAGTTCATCTGGGCCTGTGCATTTGCATGGAAATGCCCCAAAATCTAAAAAATGCATTGCAGTATGGAAGAATTAAGCACTTGTCCTTACAGATGAATATATCTATGTTTATGTATCCTTACTATTGGAAATAAGATTAAAATAAACATTCAAAATCAATTGAATTTTAATTTTTAAATGGGTTGTTAGTCATGAACATGTGGAATTATCTCTATATACAAGGACAATGAACTACACAATAGGACATTTTGTGGTTTTTGTTTTTTTTTTGTTACAGGAAACAAAAAAATGAAACATATATCAAAATATTGCTAATGGTATTGTCCTATCAGAATATTTTTTTAATTTTATTTATTTATTTGAGAGAGAGAGTGTGAGAGTGGAGAGGTCAGAGGAAGAGTAGACTCCCTCCCAAGCAGGGAGCCTGACGTGGGACTCGATCGCAGGATTCCAGGATCATGACCTGAGCCAAAGGCAGTTGCTCAACCAACTGAGCCACTCAGGCGCCCCCTATCAGAACATTTTAAAAAATGTATATTACTCATATTGATTTATTTTTCTGTTACTTATTAAAATTCTCTATTTCTGTGTGTGTGTGTGTGTGTGTGTGTGTATATATATATGTATATATGTATATATATATATATATATTCAAAAAAAACCTTTGGGGATCTTTCATATTTTGAGAATTTACTTTGACAATTTTTATAGGCACAAAAGAATAGAAATACAAGGAGCATCTGGGTGGCTCAGTGGGTTAAAGCCTCTGCCTTCGGCTCAGGTCATGATCCCAGTTCCTGGGATGGAGCCCCGCATCAGGCTCTCGGCTTAGCAGGGAATATGCTTCCTCCTCTCTCTCTCTCTCTGCCTGCCTCTATGCCTACTTGTGATCTCTGTAAAATAAATAAATAAAAATAAAATCTTTAAAAAAATTAAAAAAGAATAGAAATACAAGTTTTAAATTAAACAACTATTTTTTATCTCAAATCAAATAATTAATTATTCTAAAGTCTTTGAATATATTAAATGGTTTTTCATACTGGAAAACATAAATCTAACCTTTAGTGAATAAATGGAATTAAAGTTATTAACAAATTAACTATAACTAAAATAAAACAAAATAATACAAACAAAAGGATGCATGACATTAATATGAAAAAATTATATAATTTTAATTAATATCCAGAATATAAATATTTTGTTTCTCAATTTTCTTTCAGTAAAAGGGGGATATTAATCTTGATTATTGATCCAGTCAACATCATATTCATTATTAAAAAAGTTATAAATTAGGGTAATAACCTTGCAATTCAAACAAGTACCTCTTGGAACTACAGAATGGAGTGATAAAATTCGTAATGGGGGTGGTGGTCTTCCAGAAAATTTAACTTTTCCTATTGTATGTTAATATGAAATAAAGCTATTTCTTTTAGAAGAGGAAAAAAAATCACTTTTAAAAATGAAGCCTTCATTTAAAAACAAAATCTTTTTTCCATACACATAGCAACTTCATTGTTTTCATACTTAAAATTTAATGATCCCTAAAACATGGCTTATTATTATGTTCATTAAATAAGAATGATCACCATAGGAACAAAAGTGTGACCAGGTTACTTCATCATGTTCCCAAATAAATGTTACCTTGTATAATAACAAATCTTTACAAGATGAACATTCAGAAGAAAACAAGCAAATATTTTATTAACCGAAGTTATACAATCCTTTGGATGTGACAATGATGTTTCATTAGTTAAATTTCTTTTTTTTTTTAATTTATTTTATGCTGTGACCTGGTCTTGAGCAAAACTTGCTAAGACTATAGTTTAAAATTTTGTTTTACCAACATTGTGAAAACCCTGCCAAGCTTTTTGTTTAAAGTAAAAAGTGATTGTAAGTTTTCGTTTTTTGAATTCCTGAGGGACTACAAAAGGAAAAAAAAAAAAAAACTAAACCTTTTAAGCTTATAAAGAGTTGAAAGTTATGTAGGATTTATATTTAGAGGAGACTCAGTTGAACAGTTTCAGGTTACTGCATGAGCTTAGTAGAATAACAAAATATTGCTACTGCAGAAATAAGTTACTCTGTCACTTGGGACCACTAGGAGAATCTACTTACGTTTGAAAGAATATCAAAGAAACAAAACCCAGAGTTGAAGCACAAACTGAACAAAAAAAAATAAATTGCTCCATGAAAAAGAAATAAATAGATGAGAGGAAATAATTTAACTACCATGTTTTTATAATAAATACATACATGAAATGAAATATTTGTATAAAGTTCACAAAATGTTTTTGTTTTTTTCAGTTCAAATAAAGCCTATTTTAAGCAGAGAAACACATATTATGGAATAAGCTAAATAACGGGGTTGAATTCCAACACCTTTAAAAAAATTAGGTGGTATTTAGTAAGCTTTTAAAAGCATCAAGTGTACTCATTATTAGATGCAAAGCTTTGTTGAATAAATGTTAAACCTGCTGTATAAATCAAGTATGAATAAAATGTTGTACATTCAGTTATACATTACCCTTTAAAAATAATTTCAAAGCACAACATTTAAATTTTAAGGCTTTACATTTGAAGTTCTGAAGTAGAACCAAAGATCATAAATGTCACATGTCCAACTTATTAATTTCTCAGTTCTTTTAAAAATCAAAGTGCACTTCCAGTGACCATGGGCTTTATTACTGAGTAAATGCTGTTTCAGTTTTGTGTACTGATACACTCACGTTTCATGAAAGAAATATTTACATTTCCATGTTTATGTATTTGTGGAGGAAGATTTCTGAATTGAGACAAACATTTCAAAGGCAATTGGAGTTAATAAAGGTGTTTGAGTGATCATTCATATGAAGCCATGCATATTTTGTCTTAACATTATCACTTCTCTTTTGAGATAACATTTTGACCCTTGCATTCTGTTCTGTAACTACAGTTTCAATAATCATTTTAGAGATTATTTCCAAGTTTAACCAGTTTCAGTATCCCCAATTAGTCCTTTTCCATTCATTAGTTCTTTATTTTCTTATTATGACAATTGAATAAGTGTATTAGTTTGCTAGAAATACTTTAACAAAATACCACAAACTGGGAGTCTAACGGAACGTAAATTATTGCTTTAGAGTTCCGGAGGCAAGGAGTTTGAGATCAAGGTGCTGGCCAGGCTGGTTCTTTCTGAGAGCTGTAACAGACTGGTTTTGTGTCTCTCTTCCCGACTTCTGGTTATCTGCTGGCACTCGTATTCTTTGGTTTCTGAATATTCCTCCAATCTCTGCCTTCATCTTCACATGGTATTCTCCCTACATGTGTGTTTTATGTCTGAATTTCCCCTTTTCATAAGGACCCCAGTCATATCAGATTAGGGGTCTACACTAGCTCACTATGACCTCGTCTTAATTAACTATATCTGCGATTTTCCCATTTCCAAATAAGATAATATTCTCAGGTATGGGAGGTTAGGACTTCAACGTATAAATTTTGAGGGTGATGTAACTCATATTCACATCTGATAAGTATATTTTAAATTAAAAAAACTATTGGTGAGGTAGTATGGGTAATACGTCCTTTCTAGTCTTTTCCCAGCTGAGAACGATTTTTAGTTCTTTCATATACAGAAAGCAATTATTCTGGTTATAAAATTTTTGAAACATTTTTTGGACATGAAAACATCAGGAAGATATTCCCATAATGATCTGGTTTTGAATTCATACTGTGGTATTCACTTTATGGACATTTTTTTCTTTTCTTGCCCACTATTTGTGGACTTTTTTTTTTTATCATAGACATTATTTTTTAAATAAATTACCTGTCAAGCAGTAAACAAATTTAATTTCTAAAACCTGATGGCATTAGTTAGGGTGTTGGTCTTGCTATTAAAACAAATAACCATAAACATTATAAAAGTTTACTGCTCATTTATATTATTTGATTTTATTCATGTAGAAGTTCCCCTGTTAATAAGGTTTTTCTCCATGAAGTCACTGGGGGCCAAGACTTAATTTACCTTGTTGCTAATCACCCTCAATATCTAACTTCCATCTTCTGGTCTGAAATGCTTATTCAGTTTTTGCCATTTTATCCCTATTCCAACTATAGAAAATAGAAATAGAAAGACATGGTTATTGGTGTTAAGGGCAGTGACTAGTAACTTCTGTTCCATAGAATATGGGCATATGTTCTATATTCTATGGAACAGAAGTTAGACACATAGCCACACTTAGCTGTCTTTCTCAAGACAGTCTCTCTATGAGGAGCCTTGTACTCAACTAACATTTTTTTTTCTATTAATATAGAAGAAAAAGCATAGATATTAGGGAGAAATAATAGGTTCTGCTACAGTCTACATTTTACTTCTCTTAAATATCCATTTGCAAACTTTTTATGCACTGAAAACACTTGCGGCTCCCACAGGGAGTCAACATCAATGTCCTATCCAGTTACTGTGTCTTACTCAAAGTCTGGAATCTCTGGAAATCTCTGGGAAATATGCATTCCAACCTGTTAGGTCTGAATTTGCTTTATCATGGGCCAGGAACCTCTAAACTAAAAGAAAAATTATCTGTCTCCCTCTCCTGCTTCCCTACCCACCTCCAACACATAAACCCAATATATAATAGAATAAGAGCATACCAACAAGAAAACTTTCAGAGCTATAGCAAAAAGAAGCCTAAGAGGTCTCAGATGCTCCATGCATGTGGGGAGGCTGCCCTCGTGCAAAGTGCAATTTCTCTGTTTGGAAGGTGGTGGGTCAGTGACAAAGAGTAATGGTTTCCATGTTAACAAAGCAGATGTGCATCTTGTTCCTGATGTCTACCCCTGCGAGATCTTCAGGAGGTTATTGAGGGTAACTCTTACCTTTGATCCTGCTCCATCTGCCCCATGCAGACGCTGGCCACCTCCATCATGTTCCTGTCTGCAATGCAATGGGCAGAAAGAATCCTTCTCCTTATGGTAATTTCTCAAGACCTCTTTGACCACATTTTCATATTTTTCCAGGGTGATGTGGACATTGCATATATGTAAAACAGAAATCTCATCTTTTCTTTCTAGCATAGCTATACCTGCTCTTTTTCCTTGGTCGTATGGATGGGTCAGAAGGACATGGTGGGTCAGGAAGTGCTCAGAGTTGATCTTGTAAGCCAGGCAGATAGACCCCTCGCCAACGTTCCTGTTGCTAAATAAGGCATGGTGGATTCGGAATCTCATATGATTGAGTTTCAGGTCAGGGACTTTGTTAAGGTCCTCCTTAGGAATAGTGGGCTGGTCTCCACTTAGCTGCTTAAACCTCCACTTGAGCCACTGGATCTGGTCTACTGAGAAGCCCTATTGCCCACAAGCTCACTCACCCCCTCAGACTCAGAGCAGACTCAGACTCAACAAAGGCAACAACCATGGTGCCTATGGAAGGGACCATGAGGAATGCATTGCTTGTAGGGCCTGGGATGGCACTGGCTCTGCAGAAGCTGGTCAGACTTGGAGTCCAACATGGTGTGGACACTAGGGCCAGATCTGAGCTCAGGTCAAGTGTTTAGGCAAGAAAAATAAAAACGTTATCCAAATCAGAAAGAAAAAAGTTAAACTGTCACTATTTGTAGAACACATGATATTTCATATATGAAGCCCTAAAAATTCCACCATGAAACTTATTAACTTTATTATTTTTATTATTTTATTTTATTTGTTTTATTAAACTAATTAAATTATTAAACTAATTAAACTAGTTTTATTAAACTGTTAGAACTAATAAATTTAGTAAAGTTGTAGGATGTAAAATCAATACAAAAATATTTTGTGCTTCTGCAGTACTAATAATGAACTATCAGAAAGATAAATTAAAAAAAAAAAAACAGTTTGTTTACAACTATATCAAAAAGTGTAAAAGACCTAGGAACAAACCTAACCAAGGAAGCAAAAGACCTGTGCACTGAAAATTCTGAGACACTGATGGAAGACATCGAAGAAGATAAAAATCAATGGAAAGATATTCTATGCTCATGGGTTAGAGGAATTAACATTATTAAATTAGTATTAAAATATCTATACGACCCAAAGTGATCTACACATTCAATGCAACCTGTCTCAAAATTCTAAATGCACATCTTTTATAGAAATAGAGCAAACAATCCTAAAAATTGTATGGAACCACAAAAAAACCTGTAAAGTCAAAGCAATCTTGAAAAAGAACCAAGCTGAAGGCATCACACTAATTTCAAACTATAATAAAATGCCAGTGATCAAAACAGTATGGTACTGGAGTAAAAACAGACATGGAGATCAATGGAAAAGAATAGAAAGCTAAGAGATGAATCCAGTTATGCATGGTCAATTAATTTAGAGTAAGGGGGCCAAGAACACACAATGAGGAAAGGAAAGTCTCTTCAACAATTAGTGTTGGGAAAACTGGACAGCCATATGCAAAACAATGAAATGGAATTGCCATCTTATGCCATAAAAAAATTACCTAGAGATGGATTAAAGACTTGAACATGAGGCCTGAAACCATAAAACTTCTACAAGAAAACATAGATGGTAAGCTCCTTGAAATCATCCTGGCAACGATTTTTTGGTTTTGTTACAAAAGCAAGACAACAAAAGCAAAAATAAACAAGTGAGACTACACCAAACTGAAAAGCCTCTGCATAGCAAAGGAAATCAACAAAATAGAAGGCAATCTAAAGAATGGGAAAATATTTACAAATCATCTATCTGATGCCGGATTAATGTTTAAAATCTATAATCAACCCATATGACTCAATAGCAAAAAAGAAAAACCCCAAATAATCTGATTAAAAAGTGGGCAGAGATTCTGAATACACATTTTTCCGAAGAAGACATACAGATGGCTAACAGATATAGGAAAAAGGTATCCAACTCACTAATTATCAGGGAGATGTAAATCAAAAGCACAATGAGATGCCATCTCACACTTGTTAGGATGGCTATTATCAAAAGGGCAAGAAATAACAAATGTTAGTGAGAATGTGGAAAATAGGCAACTCTTGTGCATTGTTGGTCAGAATGTAAATTGGTGCAGCAACTTATGGAAAACATTATGGAGATCCCTCAAAAAATTAGAACTGTCATATGATTCAGCAATTCTGCTGCTGTTTTTTTATCCAAAAGGAATGAAAACGTAATTCAAAAAGATATATGTACCCCATGTTCATTTCAGCATCCTTTACAATAGCCAAGGTATGGAAGCAGCCTAAATATCTTACCGATGGATGAATGGATAAAAAGAAGATGAGATATGTGTGTGTGTGTGTGTGTGTGTGTGTGTGTGTGTCTATATATAAATATATAATTAATACTATTCAGTCATAAAAAGAAGGAAATCTTGTCATTTGGGACAACATAGATGACACGTAAGGGCATTATGCCAAGTGAAATAACTAAGACAGAGAAAGACAAATACCATATGTTTCCCATATATATGTAACCTAAAACAAACAAATTAGAAAAAAATTACAAATATAAAGAATAGATTTGTGATTGCCAGAGGCAGGAGGGGAAGGTGGGCAAAATGAGAGAAGATGGTCAAAAGGTACAGCTTTCCAGTTATAAAATCAGTAAGTCCTGTGGATGTAATGTACAATATGGTGACTGTAGATAATAATGCTGTACTGTATATTTGAAAGTTACTGAGAGAAATAGATCTTAAAATTTCTCAACATAAGAAAAAAAAACTTCAACTTCATGTGATGGTGGATTTTAACAAGACTCATTGGGTGATTATTTCACAATATGTACAAATACCAAATCATTGTGTTGTATAACTGAAACTAATAGATTTATGTCAAGTACATTCCAATAAAAAATATTTGGGACTGTGAAATGGGGCAATAAACAAACCCTGAAAACTTCAAGTAGTTTAGCATTTACATAAGTTTTTTTTCTTTCTTAGAAAGTCCAATTTAGATGGCCTAGGACTTTCCTCTAAACAAACACACAGACTTGTAGATCCAGGTCCATTTAGTCTCATGGGGCTGCCATCTTCAACACATGGTTTTCAAGGTCACTGTGGAACAAAAATAACAACAGCCCAAAAAGCTTTGCATTCATAATAATGAAGAATGGGAACATGTCAGTCTCCTTTTTTACTTTGTGGTAAGTCATTACTTCTGCAATGTATTTCAGAAATTAGAGATAAATTATGTGAAAGTAAAGATCCAGATATATGATCACTGTTCAACATAGTTAAATTCCCTATTTCCCTCAGAATATAGAACCTGAATGATCTGACCTAGTGACCCAGTCTCAAAGATAACCCCATGTGTCAGGTTGACTGCATTCATTGAGATTTGTCAGTTGGTAAACTAAGTCAAGATCCCAAATTTATATGACAGGAACTAGATAATACATTTTATGAAGGTGAAGAGATAAACAGCTTATTATCAAAAATACCAGATGGAAAATTGTTTGATAATTTTGTATAAGTGATAATACATTTTGAATAAATATACAAAATAGATTACAAATGGAGTAGAAAAGTATTCCTATCTTGGAACTTAGAAATAATTCATCCTTAAAAGGAAGATCCAAAAAGCACTATTTTGAAATTAGACTTTCACAAATTTTTATTTATAGATACTGTTATTCCTAAGAATGGAGACCTCTACATACTTTTGTTTATAAATTATTTTGTTTCTACCATCCCTTTAATATTTTATGGCTGTGTGGTTAAGCTTCATCTCCTGAGAGAAGCAAAACAGTATAAACCCTTAGAGTACTAACTTTGACTGACATGGTCTGTTTCACATCTAGGCTCTATCATGTCCTATCCTGGCAGATTTAGACATGTTCATTAGTCTCTCCATGGATCAGAATGGATTACCTATCCTGCCCCATGCAGTCCATGATCAGCTGTCCTCAGACCAGGTGATTGGTACTGAACTACTTCTAGAAGGGTAAGATGGACATAGGAGATGTTTCTTTTCTTTGTGTGCATGAAAGAACGGGTAACATTATGAAAGGTTCAAGCAAACCCACAGCAATCATAGTCCAGAGGTTGACTTTAGGGGACACTAGTTTGAAAAATTACAAAAGGGTATTTCTCATATTCCCAATTACAAAAAGAGAATATTACAAGAAGGGATTCCCCATATTCCCAACTGTCTTGGGACCAGGAGAAGTAGGGGACACTCTGCCAGCTTCCTGAGTTCTTCTGAAGATGGCCACCTAGCACTGGCTGGGGACAAGGACTGAACTGTTGGCCACAAGCTATACCTAGGACCTGGGGCTCCAAAGTCAGGAAACTTTCAGGAAGGGATCTGATATCAGATGCTGAGATTTTACTTTTAATAAATTTTGCTTTTCATTTTTTCCCCATTTAAGTGACTTTTTCTTCATGATGCTGTATGTGGGGTGGGGTGGGGGGGGCATTCCGGATGAATAGAAAAATGCAGATGGCAAATCAGCAAATTGGGAAGTCTGTTTTTTTTAAATTGTTTTGCCCCAAAGTGAGACTAACCCTACAACTAATTTCTCTTCCTTCTAAATTGATACTGTGTTGATCTTCATGGTGTTACAATAGATCAGCAGCAATTTATGAAAAGATAATAGAACTTCTCTTTCAGAATATTCATGTACTTTTTTTTTTAAGATTTTATTTATTTATTTATTTGACAGACAGAGATCACAAGCAGGCAGAGAGGCAGGCAGAGATAGAGGAGGAAGCAGGCTCCCTGTGGAGCCGAGAACCCCATGCAGGGCTTGACCCCAGGGCCTTGGGATCATGACCTGAGCCAAAGGCAGAAGCTTCAACCCACCAAACCACCCAGGCGCCCCTATTCATGTCCTTTTATTTACTAATTGTACATAACTTTCTTCCTGCATTACTTTATTAGATGAACTTTAATCTGCCAGGTAATGAATAGCATTCCCTTCCATGGAATCCTGATCAGGTACATTGGGAAGAAGATTGACTCTCTCACTGCATATGGATTGGCAATTAGTCACACTCATTTGAATATTTAAAAAGTGTAAAATAAGTAGGGATTGGATTAACGCTTCTTTATTCATTTGTTTAAAAATCATAGATTTATTGAGCACTTATGCCAAGAACCAGCCTAGACTGAACGACCTGAGTTAGGCGGTGAGAATGAGAAAGAAAGAGACACAAAGAATGGGATCAGGAGGGTTGCAGCTAATGCTAAGGCTACATTTATTTGTTTACAGCGGTTTTATATGATTCAAGCACAATACAATCCGGTGGGAGTCACCTTGATCATTGCTAGATAATTCAATAGAACAATCAATGGGACAACCTACCAGTGAATATCAGTTTCCTCATTTGCATAGTTACGCTACATTGCATCAGATCAGAACTTTCTGCAACTAGCTTAAGGGCAAATCTATTTATCTAGGTCTACTCCCTGCTCTGTGCTTTTCGTGCTTCAGCAAGCTGTGGTTAAGGCAGTGCTTTAGGGCTGAACTGTGGTGGGTAGGGCTGGTTTCTGACCTCACCCTAAGCACCCAAGGACACTGTCTACCAGCTTGCTGACTGGCACTGACTCGGTGCCTGGCATTTTGGTAGATGATGAACAGAAGTATTTGTTCTCTCAAAGAGTTTGCAGTTTATTAGAAAAATAATGATTAAAAAGTTTCAGAATAACGAAGTCAGTATTAAAACAGAAATACTGCACTGTAGGGATGGATACGTAAATTAGAGAACACTTCTGACCCAGATAAGAAGAGCTCAGAAAAATAGTACAGAGAAGACACGATACAGTATAAAATTTAAAATGTCAACTTAAAAGTTAGTTTAATTATGTGGGTTTATACTCTTGAATATGAGAAGTAGAAATAAAATAGGTTTATAAACCAAAAAGATTAAAATATCTCAAAGGGGATAAAAATAGTTTAAAAATTGCTGTTGTGAGAATGCCTGAATCATGGTCCTAAATTTAATTAAACAAGAAAATGTGTTTCATTTATGATGAATGCCCAAATTTATGAGCTGACATTTTAGACACTATAGAAAGCTGGTTCATAGTGAAGAAAATGGGCAAACACTTTACTGATGTTGTTCTACAGCTTTTTGGTCTTTTATCAATTTTGTTAAGATATCAGCATTTAGCCTTATTTTCCCTTTTAATTTTCCCCCTTTTAGTTGTTTTTATTATTTTCTATTTGATTTATTTATAGAATGTTGAATTTGTTAAAGGTTAATATGATGTTACTGATCTTGTTTTAATATTATAGAGATTCTCGATTATATATATTGACATCATAAATAGTATGGAAAATTTTTTGACATTATTTATTTCCATAAAATTTCTGTCTGGGGCGCCTGGGTGGCTCAGTGGGTTAAAGCCTCTGCCTTCGGCTCAGGGCATGATCCCAGGGTCCTGGGATGAGCGCCGCATAAGGCTCTCTGCTCAGCGGGGAGCCTGCTTCCTCCTCTCTCTCTGCCTGCCTCTCTGCCTCCTTGTGATTTCTGTCTGTCAAATAAATAAATAAATCTTAAAAAAAAAAACAAAAACCTTCTGTCTTTTATCTCTTTTCATTCCAAGATTCCTAATACATGCATGTTAGACAGTTTCACAATACTAAGCCATATATTATATTGGGGGGGCTGTTGCCTATTTTCCATTTATTTTGCTTCTCTGTGCTTCTGTCCATTATTTTCTAGTCCACTAATATTTTCTTCAACTGTGTCTGATATGTTTTAAAGGCTATCTATAGAATTGACTGTGATGCTCCTTTCAGCATCTAAAAATTTGTTGAAATCTCTGTTCACTGACAAAATAGATCCTCTTCTCTTTATGTAAATTTTACTTCAATAAAAAGTCATATTAAAACTTAAGCCCTGTGATATCTCATTTCCTTATGAAAAAAATTTCATTCATCACTGAAATAAATGGCAGTATAAGGCTTTGAAATTCTTTTTTTTTTTTAAGATTTTATTTATTTTATTTGACAGAGAGAAATCACAAGTAGATGGAGAGGCAGGCAGAGAGAGGGAAGCAGGCTCCCTGCTGAGCAGAGAGCCCAATGCAGGACTCGATCCTAGGACCCTGAGATCATGACCTGAGCCGAAGGCAGCAGCTAACCCACTGAGCCACCCAGGCGCCCCAAGGCTTTGAAATTCTATTTTCATAAATGATTTGGTGAATTTTGTTGTAATAATATAGACAGCTTTTCTGCAATTCATTAGCATTTCAAACTTTCCATTGTCACTATTTCAATAGTCAGAATTTTTATTTTTAACCTACAAAGTTACACTGGACATTGTTGAATAAAATTTCACATCCTTTGTATTCTGTTTTGGATGTTTGGTACCTGATATGTTAAATGTTCTTATAAAGTTTAATGTTATCTGACAGCATAATATTGAAAAGTACTATTTTGTGTATTAAATTGGGAAGTTTAATAATGTAGGCAAGCAACATTTCATATTTTTAAATAATAATTTGAATGGATGTTTCATTTACTTTTAGGATCTGTACATATACATATATATGTGCATATATGCATGCATATATAATGATATCTACATAGTGAAGTTATATAATATTAATAGCTAGTGGGATCGATGGGATAACTTTTTTCTTTCTATTTTCTTAGTAATGAGAATTTGCTATCATGTGACTTATGCAGTATTTCTCTGATCCAATCTAATACTTTCTACCATTTTATTGTAAGTATTTATTTTAACAAGTTTTTAATTTGAATAGTATGTTTGAAAAGCCAAAATATGAAGAAGAGAAAGTTTAGCAAGCATTGATTTAAAACAAAATGTGTTATTTTATATTCCAATTCCCATTCCAATTCTATATAGTGATTGTAAGATAAAATCTAATTAAATTTGAAATCGTATTCTCCTTCATTTACCATATTTGTGTAATTGTTGCAATTATTAGTCTGATGTATTTAGTCTGTATTGCTCCAAAACTTTAGGAATTCCCTCTGAAAGGAGATTCAAAACTGAACATGTTGTTAATTAAAAAATAAATAAATAAAATAAAACAATTCTAAAAATAATTTTTTTGTGCCTCTCTATTTCTTAGATGCTATAGAAAAATAAGTTGCTTCTCTTCCCACTGCAAAGAGCTTACAATATGATTATGGAAATAAGACTGAGAGTGACAATAAAGTCAAAAAACTAATTCCAATAGGATTAGAATCTAATCAGTTTCATTGTGTTTTAATTGTACTTCTATATTGGAAGAGCAAAATAGTAATACCAAGTCATATATTATAAGTATTAAATATGTCTGTGACGAAGTTGTGGGATTTAAACTTAGACCTTGCATTTCAAAAGACAGTGAGGAATTTATAATCTCTTACTATGTAGAAATCATATAAATCATAAAGATAAGACTGGAAGGGGACAGAAAGTGGGAGATAAAATAAATAGTCTAGTTTTCTTATAGTTTATATCAGTACTCATTTTATGATCAAGTATCAAAGCGATGAAAGTATACATACGAGAATGATTTGAAGATTTAAAGATAGACACTAAATAAAAAATAGAGTTGAAATCACCAAGTAGGTATTTTGCTTACTTCTTCTTGATACTTACAAAAAAACCTCTCTTTCCGCAGACCAAGTTTATTGCCAAAGGGATGTCAATGGAAATGGCTACTGTCACTTCCGGGCTGACATACTGAATTCCTGAGGCAGGCTCTTCCACGCTCTCATTTCCTGCAGAATGAACCAGGGAGCATTGTGTTGAGAGGTAGGTGCCATGAGATTGAAGCAGCCTGGGATTCTGAGCTGCCTGTAGTGAACAGCTGCTTTGGAGAGATGCCCAAACTGTAGGGCACTTTGAACAAGAAATGAACTTTGTTGTGATGAGTCACTGCAAGGTTGTGTTCTTTTATACTGCAGTATAATCTAATCTCTTCTGACTGACACAAAATAAGCAACGGTGAGGGCCTAAGTAGATGAAGAACTCTATTGATCCTGTCTGAAGATTTAGATAGTTAAGTATATAGAAGGAAGAGTCATAAAGAAAACCACTAGAATATGTATTAACATTCCATATATTCAGGAAAACAACACAAACTTCCATAAAAGTAAACAAGTATTGCTTCTAAAGTGAAAGATTAAAAAGAAGCAGTGGGAAAAAATAAAAGACATATTTAACCAAACATATATATCATTTAAATAAATGTATATGGGCTTACTCAACCATTAAAAATAAAAGACCCTCTATTAGAAGAAAGAAAAAAATCTAATAATGTATTGTATAGAAAATATACACATTACAAAATAACTCAGAAAAGCCAAATATAAAAAAGATATAGTCATTCCAGAAATATGTAAATGAACAAAAAACAAACGATCAGGTTAGTTTTAAATCACAAGGGCTTAAATCTAGGGCAAAAATAATTAAATGAAAAAATAACAAATAATATAATTTATAATGAGGATTATAATGAAGATTAAAGAGAATGTTCATTCACAAAATGATATAGCCATAGAGCCATAGCATCATCAGAAAACCCAAGAAGAAATATAAACACATTTGTAACAAGATAGTTAAAGTTTTCCTTTTCTTTTATATTTAATTTATAAAACAAAAATAAATATACAAATAATCTAAATAATATTAAAAATAAATAGTATAAATTTTAAGTTTTTGCACACTGAAAAATGCCAAGATTTGGTCACACATAATATTATAAAACACTTAAATCAACTTCGAAAAGTCAAACTAATGAAGCCTACATCCTTTGATTCAACTTAAGAAAACACAAATTACATAGGAAGATATGAAAAGTAATAATGTGTAAACTAAAAAGCTATATATATATTGTATATATATTTAGCAATTTTATTGAGATGTAAATATCATAGAATTAAACCATTTCAAGTATACAGTTTCAATGCTTTTTAGTAACTTTATTGACTGATGTAATAATCACTATAAATTAGTTTCAGAATATTTTTATATCTCCCCAAAAAGATTTATGCCCACTTATAATCCATCCTCATTTCCACCCCCATGACCATCTCTAGCCCCAGTACCCACTAATCTACTTTTTGTCTCTATAAAATTATATTTGTTGGACATTTTACATAAATAGGAACATATAATATGTAGTCCCTTGTGTCTAATTTCTTAGACTTAGAATAATGTTTTCTGAAGTTAATCCATAATATAGTAGGGCTTAGAGTTCCTTCCTTTTTATTGCTGATGGTATTCTGTTAATACGGATATACCACATTTTGTCTGTTTATCAATTGATGGGCATTTAGGTTGTTTTCACTTTTTGCCGTTAGGAATAGCGCTGCTGTGAACATAAGTCTTTGTGTGGACTTATGTTTTCATGTGTCCTAGGAGTGCCAGGTCCTATGGTTATTTATTTAACTTTTTGAGAAACTGCCAAACTATTTGCAAAGTGGCCATATTATCTTACTTTCTCCCAGAAATGTATGAAATGTTTTCTCTCTCCACATTGTCACCAGTGTTTGCTATTATTAGTCCTAATTCGGAAATTTCATCTAGTTGGTATGAAATGGTATCTTGTAGTTTCATTTACATTTCTTTGCTTAACATCTTGTCATGTACTTATTAGTTCTGATGTGTGTTTTTGTTCAACAGGACCAAGCCTTTCATCCTGACATTATCTACCTGGAGATTACATCAGATGCCACAGGTTAAGGGCTCAGTCCTGTAAATCTTCCCCCTGCCCCCACTTCAGAGGTCAAATGCAAGGTCAACCAGCTGTAGATAGGATGTTCCTAGGATTCCCTCCTCTGGTTCTACTTTGCTAGAGCAGCTCTCAGAACTCAGAGAAACATTTTACTTACTATATTACTGGTTTGTAAAGAGATATAATTTAGGAACATCTAGATGAAAAAGATGCATAGGGCAAATTACAGTAAAAGGGTTGAAAGAGGACTTCTGTTGCTTCCATTTTGATGTCCAGCTTTCTAGTTGCGTTCTTCTTTTCAGTTAATCTCTTGGCTTAGGCGGAAGTCCCTGAGGGCAAAGCATACCCGGATGGGAACCAAAACTACCCCCTCAAGCAATAAGGACAGCCCCGAACCACCAAGTTTTACCCCTAACAGACTCCATGACAGTGATCAAGCTGACCTTTCCTCTCTATCTGCACAGACACATCCATCTGTTCCCCACATTTTCCTTATATAAAACTGGAAGTATAGTCAGCATTTGGAGACAGTCTTTGAGATGGCAGTCTGCTGCTTTCCCAGTGTTGACCTCACTGAAATAAATTCCTTTCTTGTTTCAACACCACTCATTTCTCTACCATTGTATTTCATCAGTGTGAGGACCCAAATCTTGTAGTTTTAGTACACCTGGAACCAGGTGCCATTGCAACCCTGCACCCTGGCAGGGTTCTCTGGGTGCCCCACTTTCTCATATTTCTATGTGTTCACCCTAGACTCTCTGAAAACCCCATTCTATTGGGGTTTTATAGCAGCTTCCTTATATAAGCATGGCTGATTAAATCATTGGCCCTTGGTTGTTGAACTCAACATCCAGCCCCTCTCTCCCCTATCTGGAGGGGAGGGTGGGGAATGAGCCTGAAAGTCCAACCCACTAATCACATGGTTGGTTCCCCTGACAACCAGTCTCCATCCTTAGATTACCTAGAGCTTCCAAAAGTCACCTCATTAACATAAAAAAGATACTTTTATTGCTCTCTTCAATTAGGAAATTCCAAGGATTTTAGGAGCTCTGTGCCTGGAACAGGGAGTCAGAACAAATAAGTATTTCTTATTATAAATCACAGTATTACATCACCTAATCATGTATCTTTGTTTAAATGTTTGTGAATATTTTTTGCCCATTTTGAGATTTTAAATATATATATATATATATATATATATATATATATATATAAAATTATGTTTTATACATTTTAAAATATATCATGTTATATACATATCATATATACAAATAGTATGTATACCAGTTATTTGCATGTGGATGTGTAAGTAACACATGGAAAATAATTAAAATCTCCTCTAAACTTACAGAATAAAGTCAAAGCTTTTTAGGAAGAAAACTCATGGTCTAAGATACTCATATTAATGGAGGGAAAAGAGTGAAAACAGATGAGGTAATTATCCAACTCAATAAATTAGAAATTACAAAATTAAGATAAGAAAAGCTGTAAAGCAATACATGTGGACAGAAATAAATAAGTTATAGTAAATAAATTTGTAGACCTAATAAATCGATGATCCATTTGGGAGAAAAAAACAAGATGATAATATTTATAAATTTTTTGACTAAAAAGGTAAAACTAAAAAGGTAAAAATCGATAGCATGCAAATACATGACATACACACTGATAACAGCAATAATCACAGAAATAAGGATGTTAACTAAATCATGTGAGACTAATTTTCTCCATTCCCCATTTCTCCATTTCTGCATTTGAAAACCTGGGTGATATGTAACTTTTTTCTTTTTTAGGAAAATATAAACTGCCACCACCAATGACAGAACAGATAGATAATGTGAGCAGATAATCTAAGCCATCAGAGTAACAGATGGATCAAAGAGCTATGCCCCCAGAATGGACTGTTTCCCAGGGTAATTTATTGAAAAAGACTAATTTCAAAGCTATTTAAAATCCTCAAGAGCACAGAAAAAAGAAGAGAGCTTCCAACTTTTTTATGAAGGTAACAAACAGTGATAAAACACACACTCCATCTGCTACATAGGCCCCTGCTAGGCCCCCCAAAACAAACAAATAAAGACAAAGAGAAATCCAGACCAATCTTACCCATGAATATTAATTTAGAAAAACATTAAATGAAATTTAGCAAGCATTATTCAGAAACATAGTAATCAAGACTGGGTTTTATTCCACATATGCACCTGTCCTGCTATCCCCAACCATGACTGCTCTAGTCCCAACATCCACAACATTTTGGCATTTAAATACTATTTATTGATACTTGATGTTTATTCACTGTTAGTCATGAGTGTTTAAAATACCCTAAAATACCCAGGTAACTCATTGGTGTCTTGAATCATTGTCTGTTTTCAGTAAATGACTTCATAGTAAATGGCCGACTCTCTGATTCTTTTGAGAAGTCTCAGGACTGTTCAGTGCTATATTCTCCCTTGCATTTTATATTACAGTTCACCTCAGCTTTGTTTTGTTTTGTCAGAAGCAATGGACACTTCCCTGGAGGAGAAATAATTGCTATATCCTTCAGTTCTACACTATTTTTGTATATAATTTATTTAACCAATTAGATATAAAGTGGTAGTTTTGCATTAAACATAAACTCAAAAAATCAATATAATATTAAATGTAACATTTTTTTTCAAATTTTAAGAGTATATAGATTAAAAAAAAACAAAACAAAACAAACAAACAAACAAAAAAAAACAGAAAAACCTAAAACCTCATTCAATGAGTGGTCATCTCCAGAATAGGATATATTAAAACTAGTACATTTAGAGGAGAAAACTGCCAATTTTCATCTCTCTTACCTTAACCCATATCTAACACATATCTCCCTTTCTTTAGGGCTGTTACCTAAGCATTTTCTTGAATTTCTTTAAAATCCTACTCTCACATAAGAGTTAAAAAGTAGTTCAGGATAAGCTATAGATTCCTTTCAGAGGAAAGATATACATTCAGATTTCCTTTCATGATCATCTCATGAATGGAGGTTAATGCCTGTCCTGCTCAGGAGAAAAGTACCACAGCATTGGACCAGTCTATCATGGTGTAGTAAGAAGAGTATAATGCATGGCTTTTAGATGCATTTTCTGTTCTTATTGAAAGAAGTGAGACTAGAATCGGTGCTATGGAAGGGCACGAAGGGCTATGGTAGTTCTCTCTGGGCCTTGCCTGGACTAGCAGAAAGAGGTCTAGAGTACATGGAAGCCAAGGTGTTGGGAAAGCAGCTCATTAATGATGGGCTGCCTAGAGAGATGGAAGGACACGGCGCCTTCAGAGCAGTGAAGCTGCAAGTCCAGACTTAGAGGAATTCACATACCTGAAGTCTGGAACAGTCAAACCAGCTTGAGGCCATCTATCGCCATAGCAGTTAGTGGCTGCAGAGGCTGTTTGAACCCTGGATTTCCTGGAGAGAGTACAAGACGAGAGTGACTATATCACAGAGCTTCTGACCCTGAGATCCAATAAGTAGATGTTCATAAAGCAAGGATCAAGAGGTTTGGTTCTCCCTGGGCATTTGGCTCTGAGGGTGAACAGGCATTCATTAGAGAGATAAGGCTCAAGTTTGAGAGATAAGTCTTAAGTATTAGCAAGAGCCTCTCTGAGGTCTCCTAACGCAAAAACAGCAGGCCACCCACCACAGTGGAGAGGGCTCAGAGAAGGCACAGCTGCGGCCGTCTTAGAAGGCTAGGACCAAGGAAGAGTATTATTGTCAACGTTATTGATTCCAAGAAAAAAAAAATATACTAGGTGAGATAATGTTAAACACTCATTCTCCCTATTCCTAAATAGATGATTTGCTTGTTTTGATGGATTTGAGCAATATTTCATGTCTAGTGTCTCTAAAGAATTAGTATGCAAATTTTAAAGTTTATATTTTGAAAAAACTTGAGAGCTGGAAAGGATTGTAGAGATAATTTATTCTGTTACATACCCACAAAAACCATTTCCAAATGAGAAATGTGACACTCTGGGAGATTTTCTAACTTGCCTACAGTCATGAGTGGTAATGAAAGAATTAATACTCACATTGCTGATTCCTAGCACAAGCTTAGTTTCATTATTATGCAATATAGAATACTTCTGCTAATAAGGAGTTAATTTGCTAAATAAAATTTCAAGTTTATTTCTGTTTTTTTAAAACCTTAACAACTAATGGTTTGCTAATTTAACCTGGCAAAAGCATACATTCTTTAAAGAAAAAAAGAAAAAGCTGCTTATGGATATAGATCATCAATACTGACAGCTTCTATGCGATTATATAAAATATATATAATGCCACTATATTGCATTGCATATTTAGGGATCTATGTCTACCTAGATAGATAAATAGAGAGAAAGATGTACAGATACAGATGGATATATGTAGCTTTATATGAAAGCAAATGTGTGTAGGGAATATATGTATACATACATATAAATATACATATGGGGTTAGTATATAGCTCTCCTTGAACATATAATTTGTGATTATATAATAAGCCTGATTTCTTTGGAGCTGCTCAGCTATAGCTATCTTTACCTACTGGCTAAGCAGTTCCAAACCCATACAGAAAGACAGTGCTTCCAAACCCATACAGAAAGATCATATTACAAGGGGGGACACCTGGGTGGCTCAGTGGGTTAAGCCTCTGCCTTCTGCTCAGGTCATGATCTCAGGGTCCTGGAATCGAGCCCTGCATCGGGCTTTCTGCTCAGCGGGGAGCCTGCTTTCCCCTGCCTCTCTGCCTACTTGTGATCTCTGTCTATCAAATAAATAAATAAAATCTTTTAAAAAAAATCATATTATACTGGAAGTGACATCAAACACTGTTCGATGTAAATCTTTCAAATCTGAAAGTCTCAAGGTATCTTTCTGGTCTACAATGAAAATCTTGTTCCTTGCCTGCTTATGGGTGAATCTATTAAATCAACTTTTTAAAGAAATATATGTGTAGACAGGGATAGAAAAGGTAGAAAAATCCTTTTCTAGGAACATGAGAAAAGGAATGTCATTTGATTTTGTTTTTAACTCACAGTTTTTTTGTTTGTTTTTTAAGATTTTATTTATTTATTTGCTACAGAGTGGGAGAGACCATAAGAGAAAGCACAAGCAGGGGGAGCAGTAGAGGGAGAAGAAGTAGGCTCCCTGCTGAGCAGGCTGCTTGATGTTGGTCTTGATCCCAGGACCCCAGGATCATGACCTGAGCTGAAGGCAGATGCTTAACCAACTTAGCCACTCAGGGGCCCTCCATTTGATTCTTGATAGGAGGTGAGAATTCTCACACAGGGCAGAGAATTTGCAATTTCTAAAGCTGTCAAAGCTGTATATAATATGGGATTATATACCATATCCCCTACTCAGCATGATGGTTGAGAAAATGACAGCTTTACTGTTCACACTGCCTTTATGACAAAGAATATTTTATTATAATAAAAACAACTTGGAAAATATAAGACTGGTAATTTGTTTCCTTATACATGTTACTCAAGAGTTGAGCAATTGGAATGCTTGCCTCAATTACTTAGCAACCTACTTTTCCTATTAAGCATTTTTAAAATTTTTATTTTATTTCAGAACACTTAACATGAGATCTTAGCATAGTTTTTTTCTTGTTTGTAAGAGAGAGAGAGAGAGAGGGGAAAGGGCAGAGGGAAAAGGAAAGAGAGACTTTTTTTTTCCACACCCAGCATAGAGCCTGAGGTAGGGTTCAGTCTCTTGCTCTGAGATCATGACTTGAGCCAAAATCAAGAGTTGGACACTTAACTGAGTCACCCAGGCATCCCAGCATAATGTTCCTTTGATGTATTAATTCATTTATTTTTATATTTTAATTTTTTTATTTAATTCTCTATCTTCTTAGGCTTTGGAACAATACAGTGCTTGGTGTGTAATGTATAAAGTAAGACTGAATATGCGTTGAGTAAAAATATATAATTACTAAAGTACATTACTTAATGAATATGAAATTAACCAAGAAATTGAGGCAAGAAACAAGGAATGGAAAACAAGGGAACAATAGAAACAAGGCAACTTTTAAACTTGTTTTCTTTTTAGAAATCACTTTTTTCTAGGCCTTGTTTATGATCAGAAATCTGGGTTTAGATCACAATAAAACTGCTTTCTGGGGTTCTTAATCCTACAACTTCACCAAATGTCCTAATGGAAAAATATAATAATAATATAACCAAAGAATATCTTAAAATAATAATTTTAAGAGACCTCCAGTTTGGGCTGAAATAAAATAGCCTCTCCTCTAGTCTTCCCTCTCATTACTTAAAAACTTGAACATAATACAACGGTCAGCACAGGAAGACTGAGATATACAAAGAAAGAGATGGACTAAGGACCAGGGAATTGAAGAATGAAAATATAACAAATTCCCTTGATTTCTTTTTGTTTGTTTGTTTTGCCTTGCTATATGGCCAGTATGAAGAACCAGGACTTGCAAACTGGAACCACCAAAAGATGCACAGAAGATCTAAGAAAAGTCTTCTCCATCTAGCCAAAGGAGAAGAAAATGGGTAGCCAGGTAGATTAGTAAACAATATCTGCTTTGTTCCATTTAAATAACAATGGAAAAACTCTTCCCACTGCCTCCTGGTATCAGGAGGATTAAACACAGAGCCAAATTTCCACCCCACCCCTTGGCAGCAACAGATACTGCTCTGATTACCCTACCAGATTGTTCTTAGTTGAACCAAGCAAAGAGCTGAACTTTCATCAACAAGGCAGCAAGAAGATAGTATAAGGCAGGGCAAGTTGGTGCCAATCAGTATCCTGCTTCTTCATTTTTCCCAGTGTCAGTGAGGCCCAGGGAGGCATGGACCTCCATCCCCACTGCCCTCTCCACCCTGTCAGTGATGAGACAACATGAGGTGTATGAGGTAGTGCTAGTGGGCACTCTGCTTTCCTTAGTGGGGATCACAAGGGAGCTGAGTTTCTATGCCCATTCAGCAGCAATAAGGTAATGCAATGTCATGCTCTATTTTTTCAGGAATAGGGTCAATGGGGCCCAGTAAGAAGATGAACATCCATATATGGTTTCATTACTCCTGGACCTGTGTGGTACAGCTAAACAGGCTGACAGTTGGCTGAAAAAGAAGGTTAAATGGGCCCAGGATCTTACAACATATCCTATATACCTAGAGCAGAATCAAAAATCAAAAATCATCCCGTGAACCAAAACAATTTCAGCTTGAATGAGAAAAGACAATCAGTAGATGCCAGTACTGATAATCCAACTCAGATACTGGAGCTATTTGGCAAAGTTTTGAAAGTAGCAATCATAAATTTGCTTCAGGGAGCAATGATGAACTCTTGTATAATGAATGAAAAAAATTGAAAAATCTCAGCAAAAAATGGAATGTATTAAAAAAAAAGTGAAACTATGGAACTTGTAGAAAGGTAATTATTTTTTTTTTGTAAACATGAAATAAAATCTACTGGACCAGATTGGTTATGACAGATTGGAGATGACAGAGGAAAGAATCATGAACTTAATGATAGGACAATAGAAAATACCTAATCTGGGTGTCTGAGTCAGTTGAGCATCCGACTCTGGATTTCAAGTAAGGTTGTGATCTCAGGGTTCTGGGATTGAGCCCTCCATCAGTCTCCATGATGACAGGGAATCTGCTTGAGGATTCTCTCTCTCCCTCTGCGCCTCCCCCACTCACACATACACACTTGCTCTCTCTCCCAAATAAATAAATAGACTTTAAAAAAAAATAAAGAAAAGAAATTACTTAGTCTGAACCATAAACACGCAAAGAGCTTTGGTGACCAATAGACCAATATCAAAAGATCTAGCATCCGTGTTGCCAGAATTCCAGAGGAGAGGGAAAAAAGAGTATGGAGCTGAAAAATTATTCAAAGAACCAATGGCTGAAATTTTTCAAAATTTGGTTAAGTGCCTAAATGATTTAGATTCAAGATGTTGAGTAAAATCCAAGCAGAATGAACCCAAAGGAATCCATAGTAAGTAAGTAAAATCCATAGTAAGTAAGCAAACTTCTGGAAACCAAAAGCAAAGAAAAATAATGAATGCAGTTAGAAAGAAATGGCATATCCTAGATATCTAGAGGAATCTAGGATTGCCCAGAGGAAAACAGAGGTTTGAGTAACAACAGATTTCTGATCTGGAACTCTGGAGTCAGATGGAAGTACACATCATTTTTCAAGTGCTCAAAGAAAAGAACTATCAGTTCTGAAGTCTATATTCAGCAAAAATATCTTCAGTAATGAATTCACTCTCAGATGCAGAAAAACTAAGAATTTGTCCCCAGCCTACCTACCCTTAAAGAATGGTTAAAGAAATTCTCCGGAAAGAAAAGAAAATAGTAATTTTCACTTTTTAACTGTATGTCATAACTGAATCACTTACAGATTTATCAGTCTAACACGGTCCTAATGTTCATTCATGGGAGTTCATTATGTATTTATTCAGTCATTCACTTATCCACCATATATCAGGCACAGGTTTCTAAGACCTTGCCAGACACTAAGGTAAGTACATGGAATACATTGCTGAATATGATAAAGTGCCCACACACAATTTGGTGAGAAAAGTTCACATTAGACTAGTAAGGAGACAAATGTATGTGTATTTACAATTATTTTAAATCCTGAAATTTATACGAATCCTGAAATGTGAAAATGTATAAGACTCATGAGGATATATGTCAAAGGAGCCTTCCCTCTTCTAGTGGATCAGGTGCAGAGGGCTTTCTGAGAACACGTGATATTGAAGATGGTATTGAGAAAGAAAGGAGATAACGGGATCAGAGGTGGTGGGAGCAAGGAAGGGTGGAGGAAGAGCTTTCAAGGTCAAGGGACAGCATGCACCTGACCCTGGCAAGGGAAAGAAGGAATTTAGGGCTTTCTAAGAACTGAACAAAAACTGGCAAAACTGGAATTCAGTGTGTAATAGGAAAAAATGAAACTTTTGGGACTGACAGAGCCTGAAAGCCATGTGGCCCATTTTAAGTACTGAACTTTATGTATGAACAACATGCAGCTTTGAGTGTTTTAAATGGGAGGATATTATTATCAAACTGCTGGCTCTTCTTAACGCTTCCTACAGCCACTTCTTTGTCTCAGTAAACACAGTTGGGTAACATGGTGATTCTTGTTCATAGGGATTCCCAGTGAAAGCAGTTACCACAAGTTTCTTCTTTTTGTGGTAGTGGCAACTGCTGGCACCAAATGTTTCTAGTGACTTTTTAGTGACTTGCACCTTTGTCATCAACTTTTTGCCCATTTTCTGGAGAATAATTCAATTGTTCTTTGCTTTCTCAGCACTTTATCTATAGAACTTCTTCTAGGATTCTAACTTTTTTTTTTTTTTAAGTTAAATGAAATTAATGGAATTACATTTAGAATAGCACCTGTTACAGAAATGCAGAACAGGCATCAATTTAAGTTAGTATTTACAACTTACACAAAACGTCTCCCAAACCTACTGAAACTGTCCCATGGAAGCAAGACTGAGTAACACCACTTATGGGTTAGATTTCAGTGTTTCCACCAGCCGTATGCCCATAGATACATCTGTCCTGAGAGAAAGAGCAGAAATCTGTGTATTTTCCCAGCTCAAGCTGATTGTTGTATGCTAGCCTTCTTAAAGGCTTTTAATGAAAATTCTTCTAGTAGTTTGTGGATTTATTTAATATGTCTAAACTTAATTTTTATGTACACCGTCTGCCCCGTCTCTTCCTCTGTCATCTGTAGAAGGCTCATGGACACATAAATTGATCCTTATGAAGAGCTCTGAGTATAACACGTAGTTCCTTATGCCAGAGGGGCAGACTCCACCCTAAAGAAGCCAACAGAAGCCAAATGAACCAACCTGTACAACAACAAAATGTCTATTTTGTTTATTTATTGATATTGATATTTATTTATTTCTCATAGGGAAAGTAGGTCAGGCAGATCACTGAAGTGTAACTTACTAGCCACGATCAAGAAGGAGCAGCTAGAGATGCCTGGGTGGCTCAGTTGGTCCTTCAGAGCAGGTCATGAGCCCAGGGTCCCAGAATCAAGCTCCACATAGAGCTCACTGCTCAATAGGGAGCCTACTTCTCCCTCTCCCTCAGCCTGCTGCTTCCCCTACTTATGCTTTCTCTGTCAAACAGATAAATAAAATCTTAAAAAAAAATCAGCTAGGTATTGACACCTTTGTGTGTGTGTGTTGTGTATGTGTGGATATTCTGCCCTTTTCATATCTTAACCTCGTTCTTATTGACCTACGTTCTTCTCTTCGCAGGACTCCATCACAACTGTACTCACATACTTACATAGAATCAATTGCTGTCTCTCTCCCTTCTAAATACTATACTAATACTATACTGTCCTCTATGTTACTACATCTGGCTTGAGAAACAAGTTCTGACCTGATAGTTTTATTGGCCTTTATCTATCCCTTAACATCAAACTGCTAGATTAAATCAGTGTGGTGTTAACATCTACTTACCAGTGTTAAACCTCCAAGTAACCAGAGAGTAAGTTCTAGAACTTTCCATTTGAAAATAAGTACAAAATAATTATGGCACTTCCACTCTATCAAAAGTAATTTTTTTATTAAATCATGATTATTTCTTGGTAATCTGACAAGGTTTTTCAAATGTATTTATTCGACAGTCAGAGATCACAAGTAGGCTCCCTGCTGAGCAGTTAGCCCGATGTGGAGCTTGATCCCAGGACCCTGAGATGACCTGAGCTGAAGGCAAAGACTTAACCCACTGAGCCACCCAGGTGCTCCCTGACAAGTTTGTTTCTTTAAAAAAGTCCATAGACTTCCCTTAATGGACTTGTTGTTTCATAGTAAGGAAACATTTAAACACATGATTCAGGAAAATAATGAGATTTTAATATACAGTAATTTTTATACGTGGTGGCTCTATAATAATTTTCCTAATTCCTTAAATTGAAATATACTCTTAAGGTAAAAAAATAATGACTCAGTATAAAACAGTAATTGCTCTTTCCTTAAGTTTCTACTGTGTTAGAAATATACCAAATATATTATTTCTTTTCATCTTAACAGCATCTCTGGGAGAGAGATGTTGCATGCTCATTTTAAAGTGAGCAAACTGAGACTCAGAGAGGTTTAGTAGTTTAAGTTTATGTACTTAATAAGTGGTGCAGCTTTGATGGAAACTTAAGCTGGCTTGGAAACCCTGTTCTGAGTTCTTGTTTAATATGCTGAGATGTTGGTTTTTGGCATGTATAACACTTTGACTATTTTATATTGCAATTTAAAAAAAAAACCACTAACACAGAAATTCCATTGAGTATTAGTACTGTTTAAGATTATAGTCACACAACCTGAATTTTATTTGAAAACATACAAAGAATAACACTTTTTAAACTTCTAAACATACCTGGCTATGAATTTTTCCATTTTGCTTTTAAAAGGCTTATATGTTCTTTGGCATAAATATGATCAATCATCATGTTTGCTCCTCAGAATTAAATTTTTTTTTTAAGATTTTTATTTATTTGACAGACAGAGATCACAAGTAGGCAGAGAGAGAGAGGAGGAAGCAGGCTCCCTACTGAGCAGAGAGCCCGACGTGGGGCTCGATTCCAGGACCCCGGGATCATGACCCCAGCCAAAGGCAGAGGCTTTAACCCACTGAGCCACCCAGGTGCTCCATGCTCCTCAGAATTAGGTAGTCATTTATTCCCATAATATTCATTATATGTTTAAGAAATACCATAGATTATAGCTGTAACTATCCTTTTTAACTTTCTCATTTTCTAGATTTTGGAAATTATGAGTAATTTATAATTTGATTTTTTACTATATGAATTCCAAATAGTGAATCAAGTTTTGCAATACAGTCTCTTTATGGATATTGTTCTCCAAAAACAGGGATTTGGTGTGTATTTAATGTGTAATTATCCCTATTATTATAGCTGCTGAAGACATCAGTTCAATCCAACATGCAGTTTAAGCAACCCTTATATGTTAGAGCAGAGCAAGGACAACTGAATAAAAACAAATAATATAGTTCCTGGCCTCAATCAAGCAATGGCTTAATTCTGGCACATTGTGTAGACTAACAACTACAGACGGGTTCTTTTGAATCTCAACAATCAATAATGATCAGCTAAGCTCCTGATGATAGGACTGGTTAAAATTCTAATTTTCTGATTTCATTACATACTGAGCAACAGCAGGTTTCAACTAGGACCCTTTGTGAAATGAGATTCAGAGGAAACCCTACTTTGTCAGTACTTAATGACACTTGGTACTCACGGCCTACCATCTAATATTTCTTGATTTTAACTTATATTTGTTGGTGTTTTTTGCCTACAGTCTAACATCCTAAGATTCCATCCTATAATCTTTTTGCTAACTGCCTACAGTCAGTTTTCCTGAACCTGCTTTATGGCACACAGGACTGACGGCTTGCAGTGTAGGATTCCCAGTTCTTTGGATCCCCTTGAATTATTCTCTGCTATTATGCGTATTTTCATCTCTACCTAGGGACTGATCAACAACCCAGTCGTAATGTGGACAAACTAAATATTAATGGTGAATAATGTTGCCAAGTTTTAATCATGACTGCATTTGTGGTTCTGAGAAAATCCCCCACAGATTTGTAACTTAACTGCTTTGAAGCAAGTTTTGAAGATGGAAGACCAGGCACTTAACTAAGCTCACTTAAAAAAAAAAAAAAAAAGTATATATATATATATATATATATATATATATATATATATATATATTTACTTGTTAGAGAGAAAGAACAAGCAAGCAGGGGGAGGGGGAGAAGGAAAGGGAGAATGAGAAGCAGACTCCCTTTTGAGCACAGAGCCTGATGCAAGGCTCAATCTCCAGACCCTGAGATCATGACCTGGGTTGAAGGCAAACACTTAACTGAGCCACCCAGGCACCCCACACAATTTTTTATTTAAAAGTCAGTTTATTAACAGGGTGCCTGGGTGGCTCAGTTCATTAAGGGTGACTCTTGATTTCAGCTCAGGTCATGATGTCGCAGTTGTGGCATCCCACTGTGTTGGACTCCATGCTCATCAGGGAATCTGCTTGAGATTCTCTCCCTCTGCCCCTCCCCCCCACTTGTCCCTGTGTCTCTCTCTCTAAAATAAATAAATAAATCTTTTTTAAAAAGTCAGTTTATTAACTCATTGGTATGATAAAGCTCAAATCTCTCAAAAATAATAGCATGGTATAGTAGAAAGAGCAAATAATTTGGAAATGCTTTACATTTGTAATAAGGATGGAGATGAGAACATTTATATGAAATTTTTTTGTAAAATGCAATAAAAATTTTAAAGCAATTAAGTACCTGGTAATTAATTATAAAAATAAGAAATCATATTGACTAAGAATATCGGAATAAATCTTAGGAGAAATACTGTGATTACATAAAACAGGCATGTAGAAGTCCTGCTTTTAGACTTGTTACAAAAATATTATAGCTTCTTGATTCCTTAAGATGTCTCAACAGTATTTGTGAAACTACCCCAGGGCTGAGATAATTGGCTCCACTTTGCTATTCCTCAGTTTCTACATTTACATTAACTGTACTACCAGAGTGACATGCTTGTTTATTTTTTTTCTAAGTAGGTCTATAATAGTATTTAGAGAATATAATGGACAGAATATATCTGGTACCATGAACATTAATTTCTCATTTTAACTATGATCTTAAATATAATGCAAACATTGATGGAAGTTTAAAAATATGTGTGGATCACAGAGGAACAAAAAGCAGCAATAAGTAATATATTTGACTGATACGTAGGGGAGAAAGCTGTTCTTGCAATTGAAATTCTAGAAAAGAGCTTGAAGTCATTGCATTTGGATGTAATAGCTACCCAACAGAAACACAAAGTGGAACTTGCTCAGCTAGAACAGCAGATAACACAGCTTGAAAGCGACTTTGCAGCCGCCAGGAAACTTTGTATTTAGAAGATCAGCTACACCATTGAGATTGTGAGAACAGGGAAATAGATATCTGTTCAACAATCACATTGCTATTGATAAGGAGAGAGAACTGGAAACATACTGCTTTGCACATTTTTTTTTTCTGAATTATTGAGAAATATCTATTTTAAAATATGTTTTACCTTGAGTTTTGTGAATCCATATTTTTTTCATTGTTTGTCTCTAAATCCAATGCACACCTTAAGTGTTGATGACAGAAATGCCATCAAGTTTTATTTAGATAGAAATTAAAACAAAATAAGACTGGTATTTACTAACTTAGGCCTGTAGATGGCCGGAAGATAAAGCTGCCAAAATTGTAAATGTAAATCCTTCCATATTCACTTTGTGTTTCAGAGGAATTGCAAAGGACACATTTTTCCCAGTGAGAAAAATGACACATGTTTGACAGGTGAAATTAACACCATCTATCCAATTCAATTCAATAGGTGCTTATTATAGCAAATGGCATATAAGACTGTGTTAAATGCTGGCAACATGTAGATGGATAAGTATCTACATGGAGCTCATATCCTGGTGGGAGTTCACAGAGTGGACCACTGCGATTCACAGGTTTCTACTATGTGGTTCACTGGAAAGTATAGTCCTTTTACAAAACATGTAATTTGTAGCATTCATTAAGTTTTCATTTTTAAAATATTCAGACGAAAGTCAACTACTTGAAATCGAATCAACAAGTATGTATTCTCTATGTCCCAGAATTTTCCATCTCCTAATTGTTTCAACATATATTTCTAAAACATGAGCAGTGGATTCTTTTTTTTTTTTAAGTTAAAAATGCTTTCTTTATTACATAAAGCCAATGCTTCTACTTCTAAGTTCCACTGTGTGCATCTCTATATTTTTCAAAGTGTTATGCCTGTGATGTTAAAGACAATCACTTCCAAGCGTCGTGAGGTGGTGGCTTCCCATGGGTGTCACCCATTATCCCTGCTCCCCATTCCACATACAATCAACAAACTGCTCTAGGAAATTAGGAAGTTCTCCCAGGCCCCCGCGTACATGTACACTTAGTGTTCTTCCACACCTTACTGTACCAGAAGCAACAAAATTCTGAAGGAGACACAGTTAAAGATGTGACAGGTGTCCCATCTTGTCAATAACTTTTTAACCTCATATTATTTTATAAAACAGAGCTTTCTTTTTGAATCCAGATATTTGTAGAACCTGTTCAGAATGGAGGAATGAAAGAATTAGCCACTGAGAGTTCGAGGACCTTTAAGTTTTCCATAGGAAAACCAACAAACAAAACAATGTAAGTTTTAGGTTTGTAAGAACTTTTGAAGTACTTCATTATCTAGAATTATTTAAAGACATCAACAACAATAATAATACTGAGTCCTTTTTTTCTGCCTTTTTTTTTTCCTTTTTGAGTCCAGTTTAATAATTCACTGGGGAAAAGCCATTTAAAATTGAGTGGGCCTAAATCCATACCTTCTATTAATAATGACAGAAGTGATGGAATGTTGAATTATATATCTATAAGAAGGTATCACATGCCCATTTGCTAAGTTTTGGACACCTGAGAAAATATGTTAATATAAATAATTGTTGTGTTCAAATTATATCCAAACATATCTGCAGGTTTTA
This sequence comes from Mustela nigripes, assembly GCF_022355385.1. Classification (NCBI taxonomy): domain Eukaryota; kingdom Metazoa; phylum Chordata; class Mammalia; order Carnivora; family Mustelidae; genus Mustela; species Mustela nigripes. The sequence goes on from NC_081559.1 coordinate 141,599,537, forward strand.
AGCTGTCTAAAGCAATTCTACATTCTCAATGAATAATGTTTAACATTTGAACCAAAAACAGTTCGGCACGAATAATTAAAGGCTTAAGTTAAATACATAGACAGTCATTTAAATTTAGATCTGCAATAACATTTACTATTATTCTCTAAGGCTTTGACTGCTTGACAGAAACAAAGTACTCTGGGATTAATTTCAAGAAATGGTGCCAACTGTGCCGCAATTTGCTGTAATTAAGACATGAAAGAACACTAAATATTCAGATTAAAAGAAGCATGATGGAGCATGATAGAGAATCAAGGTGTGGCAGGAAGCCAATAAAAAAACGCAGCTAGGAATACCATATTGATGGATACAAAATCAGCATCAGTAAAGTTTAGTGCATTTTGCTTTAAAGAAGCACATTCGTTTATCATTTTGTTCTTTGATTATATTTAAAGTCTTTTCCCGCTCAGATTTAAAGCTGAGACATGGTGTGTTAAAAAGATAATAGAATTGAAAAAGAAAGTGACAAACATTGTGTTCTTATAAAGCTAATTAGTTTAAGTGGTGTGGAGAAGTCATTAGGAAGCTATCATAATTATCTTTATAGTGAAGGGATTTCCCTGTGTCACATTAGTTTGCTTTAGAGCTAAATGAAAGAGCTACATAGGTGTTAACTCAAAGAGATCAAATACACTTTTTGTATTCATTAAATTTTTCTTCATATTTTAAAGAGAAAGAATTCATTTTGATCCAACTAGTCTCCTTTTTAATTCCCTAAGAATTATGGGAAATATTTTCTTCAGCTTTTGAACCTTTACGTATTGATTAACACTGCATTTAAGCTAATGGTGACTCTTCCTTCCAACTGACTTTTTTTTTTTTTTTTTTTTTTTTTTGAGAGTCCCTTTAAGGTTTTGATCCTAAAAGAGATGTGGATACTTGACCCAGTTGCTAATGAGGGGCTGTATAATCTCCAGTATCCTATAGCTCAAAATAGCAGGATGCAATATAAAAAGTACATCATAAGAGGCACTATTGGAATGCTTTTTGTCTTCACAGGCAATACGCAAAAGATAGGACTTTCTAAGAAAGTCAGAAGCTGGTCTCCTGCAGGCACAGGAAGCCATCAAAGTCAAAGTGGGTAAGGTGATGAGCCTTGACAGTGTGGTCAGGAGACTGAAAGCAAGCATCCAGGATATACCGGGAGGAAAGCTTCGAAAAGAGCGATCTCTGTCATTAGATCAGGTCTGCGGCAGCCAGATGGGGACCTGCAGAATCTGCATAGAGCAGGGCTTTGTGAGAGAGTTCAGTGTCCCCCAAATTGTGAGCTTCACCAGAAAGTAATCTGTTCTAGCCTGATCAAAGAGAATTTCACATCATAGGTATGTGATTAGAAGCTCCAAATAGGAAATGTGGATCATTTTGGGCTTTGAGGTCGATGGTCTTCAAGAGAACCATAACACAACTGAGTTGTTTCTACACACAGAGATCTTTGCAGAAAATGTGTGATGTCTTTTGGATACAGAGTGTATACCTTAGCTCTTTTCCTGACGTTGCAAATCTTCATTTGGGGGAAAAAATGGCTTGATATAAAGGGCTTAATATACAGTGCTCATGAACAATTCAAGTTGATCCTCGGTCTACAATTTACCATTCTAGTAAAAAAAGGGAAAAAAAAAGTAGTTGCAGAGGCATCAAAGTATTTTACATCCACTGGTATTTATATAACTTAGATAGGATATAAATACAAGAATTTATTTAATAGCATAAATAATCAATATCGCTTATAATCTGTGATATATATTTGTACAACATTGAATCTTTCTGAAGTCCACATGTTCGTTAAGGTTTTTTTTGTTGTTCCCTATAAACAAATAGTATGAAGCTGTGAGCATTATCATTATTACTTTTGAGCTTGTTTGTCTAAAGTTTGTAGTGTAATACTTTTATGGATAGAATATTAATGAATTTACTGGGTACATAATAGACAGCGTTTGTCAACCCCTTAATTTTTCCTTCCACTATTCACAACATTGCCAGATACGTGTTTCTGGATAAAACCCCCTAGAGGTCTCCTGCAAATTCTTTTTCAATACAACCAGATCATTGCAGATAATTGTATTACACAGTGTATCGATCCAAAATCGTTGTGCACCGGAAACATCTGAAAAAACATGATTATAGCTTTCTGTTTATTGTTCGTACATCATATAAGCAGGCTTTTGTGTGAATCACCTGTAAAAAAGGCAAGGTGGAAACATCAGAGAAATTACCTCTTTACAAGAATCTATTGATCACTTTAAATCAAAGAAGTATGTTTGACATAAGATTACCTGCCAGTTTGAACATTAGGTACACTATGTTATAGCCTGGGGCAGCTGTAAGTCTGACAAAGGGATTGTAAATAAAGCATGCCGCTGCCAGCGCCTCTGGCTTGGGATCAACTCGGGCTCCAGTCCAAGGCATAGGTAAACTTAAAATAATTTACCCCCTTTAACCAGCACGTAATGAATTAGAGTAGACTCTTAGGAGAACTGTGAGGCATAAATCTCTTAGTCATTTCAAAATCGGCAAACTTCATAGAAAATTCACATCATGCATAGTTGACAAAAGGTCTTTTTTGTGTATGTGCCACAAGGTGACTCAAGTGGTCTTGAAGTCAATCTATTGGTACAAGTAGATTCTTCAAAAAAGAAACTTCCTGAAGTGTTCTTATATCCACAGCCATTTGTATGTGGCCTGATGCTCGAAGTCCTTTTAACTTCAAGACCATTAACCTCTCAATTTGAATGTCTGAAAATTCTCCTCAAAACTCATCTAAAAGTTTTGGTATGGTTTCCTTTTTTCATAAGAAATGCATATTTTTAAAGCTGAAAAAGCAGAGAAAATGAAATACTTCACTCAAATTAGTTCTGCAACTGTATCAACAATGCTAAAAACATATCACTACAAAAATATCAATTGTTTTTATTTGAGTACATTTTTTATTGGTTAAGAACAGGGAAAGCTTGAATGCCCTTACATATTTTTTAAGCTTGATGGATTTTTTTTTTAATTTTGAAAGCAAACTCATTGTAAGTCCTTTATTGGATTCCCCCCCACACACTTAACATGTGTTGAAATTATTAAACATTTAACTCATTTGTTCAGAGAGATTTCGATGTTATTTGGAATTTAATAAAGATGAGCTCTGGGTGATGCATTCTTCCTTGTTAAATATTTAGCTGTTTGCATTAGCTCTGTGGTTTCCTGAGGCACAAATTTAAACTGTTAATATATAGCAGGTTTAAGCTATAAAAATAGTAGATGCTGTAATTTCTTCTGGGGCAAAACTGGTCATTTTGAACACTTGCAAGAAAACCAAGTGAACATGCATGCACATATTTATTAAAATATAAACAGTTGCTCAAAATCTATAAAGAGAAACTGAGAAGCAGATATTCTTAGATCTAATTTATAAGGGAGACATCATTCAACTTCAAAGATGAATGATAAATACAGAATATTTATATAGAGTCTCTTCTTTATGAGGTTGCCTGTAAAAGATACCTCTGATGTAAGACTGTAATACCTTGGTTTCTAACTTTATTGAAGCTTAGTATAAACACCATTTTTTGGACATAAAATGAGAATCACTAAAAGGGAAGATGCTCTTTTTTTTTATATAAAAATATAGCCTTCTCCATTTCTGTTTATATTGAGGGGATCTTAAAAATATTTCTTTTTTTTTCTTCATTTTGGACTACAAGATTGAAATGACTGATTTCTATAAAATATCACGATCTTTAGTACAATAGATTTTATATCCAGTGAGATTTAAAAAGATCCCAAAATGCCCTATATAACATAATGCATATGAATATATATCCAAACATATGATTAAAGAAATAAAATTTTGAAAGACCACATTTACATTTGATGGCATGTATTTGAGGCAAATAGGAAAAAAAAAAGATAAATACTTTTATAAAGGGGAAATATTTTAACACAATGTACAGATATATATCTCTAGGAATACGGTCAACAAAGAACAAAGGAAAAATGTCTTTGTCTTAAATCACTTATTTTTTGAGAGCTTGAAGCGTACTGCCCAAGTCTGCTTTGGTCTAATGAAATAGTGCCATCTATTGGATGACCTTGGAAAAGTGCTTAAATTTCATAAATACTATACATGAAAATAAATCAGTGAAGAGCCATCATTTTGGCATAATTCATAACATATCAGTCTTTGTCTACGTGAATATGTATAAATATACCTGAGGCCTATGTTAAAGAAAGAAAATATACTTCGCATTAATGTTATTCTGTTATAGTGCACTTATGTAGCAACAAAAATCTCACAATTAAAGGCAGCAAATTGTTGTCTGATTAAGGCACCTAATTTTTGAATTCAAATGTTTTATAAACTTGAGATGACAGCCATGCATTTTATATTCCTTCATACATACCTTTGTTTACTCATGCTTTAAATAAAGGAATCTGAAAATTGAATGCACAAGCTGGTATTTTGACAAGGGGGATCTGTTTAAATCTTCCTCAAAGTTGCATTGCATAAAATTTAAACCAAAAACAAAAGAAAAAAAAACACACACATTAGCTTGGTTTTTTAAAAGGCAATGTTCTTGTTTTATCTTTCAGCCCAAGAACTTGCCAGTCAAGATGAAAAACTTCTTCTAATGGAATCCAGCTTGAAAGCTACTCAAGAGCAGCTAACTGAGCAAATAGCAGAAACAGTTCGCCAAGAACAGAACAGTAGAAAACCCCAGGCAGAGCTGAAGACAGTGACAGAAGGGATTATTGCTTCTGAAGAAGAAAAAAATGATTACAAGTGAGTTGCTTTTTAGTATTTCAGAAAGTTTTACTTTACATACTAAAATCAAGTCAATCCTTTGACGTTCGTTGCTAAATATTTAACTCTCTCTGTCTTGCAAAAGGTTCTGTGTAAATTGCTAGATTGTTCAATAAATTGTTGGTTCCAAAATATATAAACTTTAAATTTGCATCATTTCCTAACTGAAATGGCACATGCTGAACATTATAACGGTCCTATTGTGATTCTAAATAATGATGTGGCCATCAACTTTCTTGTTAACTATCAAGAAATGTTCAAGGTAAGACGGAAGGAAGACAGAAGGAAAAAGAATACACTGTATTTCTGTAGCACCTATCTGCCAATGGCATTCTCATCTTTCTCCTTTTGGAGTCCAAAGGTTACATATGGCTCTTGTTGCCTTTCTTTTTTGTTAAAGTAGCAGCTCTAAGCAAGACACTATTAAATTGAGAGACCTTTAGAGGAGAATTTTTTGGTCAGATCATTGAGGCATGTAAGGAACTATGAAGAAAAGTAACAATGATCTCTGCTGTTTTTGAAACATTCATGAGAATTGTTTCAGTGAAACACCTTCCAGTAGTTAATTTCTGCTTTCATCATCTAAATCTTTATGTAATTATTATGCTTACTACTATGTTTTCAGATTTTATCATTTACTTTTCAAACAAATGTTAGTTTTTTTTTGAATGTTCTGATAATTAGATCTTCTATCCTTTGTGCCTATTGCTTGATTTTCTTAGTGTTTTCTTAAAAAATAATTTTTTAAAAGTAGCATAGCCCAGATGAACGACTCTCTCCCTCTCTTCCTCCCTCCCACCCCCCTTTCTCTCTTTCTCTCTCTGTTTGTCAAGAATTACACTTTACTCACCGAACACTGGTTAAATTGAGTAATCACAGTTAGATAAAGCACACATACCTAAACTTTTTTTTCTTCTCCTGTCACTCACACCTTTGAACACAATCCTGAGGCCAGAGCTAAAAAGGCATTTGATATTAATTCATCTTTGGAGGCCAGATTCTAAACTTTCATTACTTATTGCATATCTTGATACATCTATCAATAGGATTTGAAAATATTGCATATGACGAACATTGAAATTTTTTTGATTTATAGTTTATAAAGCTAACTAATAATGCTAAAGTATAAAAGTAAAATTTTTGGAATTTATTCATGAGGAATTTATTTCTGTGTTTTAATCCTATGGTTTAAAATCAGAAGGCACTAAAAATAATTTTACAATGTAGGATGACATTTTATAGGCTTCTAAATAAAACTAAACACTCAGATAAATCCTGTTTGCTGTTAATGTACCTTCAGTCAGCTGCCAGAACTCAGACAACAAAAAAGCCACATTTAACAGATATTAAAGGGTAGAAATTGGTACCAAGAATTAAAAGCATATTGGGCAAAGTTTCCTTGGGAATGGGTGCAGTAATGTACTATTGTTGTAAATATTACGGTCTTTTAAAAAGCTGAATTGTACTAAGGGAATATACTTAAGATATATTTAGATAACAAATATATAAAAATGTTTGTGAACACTAATATAAAGCTAATGGTAGTGGTCCATGTGAACTTAATAATATTAAAATAATGCCAACATTTTTTTCTACAGTTAAATACCACATAAAGGCATATTATTTAGTGCACTTGCAAAAAATACCATTTTTGATCTGAAAACTGGCATGCAAAGATCTGCTTCCAATCTTTGATTTTTATAAGTAAATACACCAGACAGTGATTCGTCCAGTTATATAACAATGAAAGGCTAAACTTAAGTTCTATATATTTGATCTATATTTATCTTATTTGACTATAAAGCTGGATCGTAGAATAAAGTACAGTATTTTCTCCCAATGTGAAATTGCTGGTAGAGTGAAAAATATCATCTAAGAAAGTAGTTAAAATTTTAACTATTTTTTTTGCCTATTGCAATATTTTTAATAATTAAATATCTTAGACATAAAAAAGCTATAAATATTATTATGACATGTTACAAGAATATGTTATTGAATTTAAAGAAACTGATACATGATCATAATCAAACCAATGATTGTTTCTTAAGAGAAGTAAGTTCCCCTTTAAAAAAATATATAGCTTCAATATACATTGTCACAGGGTATGCCTACATCTTAGATATGTGTCTAAACATGAAACAAAGACTATTTAAATGTAAAATGAAATCAAAGCCTTTTTAGCGTAGTCAAAATAAAAAGTCCTAATTTCGTTTATTTATTTTTATTGTTTTCTCCACTCAATCGACAGGTGGCACGAATTGGTCAGATTTACCAATTGATTTGGTATTGGGCAGTGTCAGGCAGCATGGGATTCACCAGTAAGAAGTAAGAAAACCACATCAGATATCATATGGCATGAGAACATTATAGTGAGTTCTCTTACCCAGTCATTCCTTTTTTTGGAAAAGTCTTTGGATTTTGACTGAGTGATGCAGGGTGAAATGCATAGAAAGTTAAGGTCAATGGCTTGAGTAGTTTCTAGAGTTTGTAATTGTTGTTGAATTTTGCTATAGGGAGCAGAGGATCTCACTAGAGCAAAACAAACTGGGAACTTTTTTTTTTTTCTTCAAAAAGACAAACTTAATTCTGAAATCATGATTTTTGAATCTCATAAAAATAGAAAAAAATTAAAACCTGAAACAATTATTGAAATGTGCTGATATAAGTTATAAAAACAATAACTAGGATGTATATTTTAAGAGACCAGTTACAATTTGAAATGTATGTCAGGTTTCTACGTTCATCTTTCTAATAGCGATAATACATCCAAGTGACTTTTTGATAAGTAATTATCTCAAAATGATTACCTCCATCCATTTACTTCGCAATAGTCATTCAGGACTCACCAGGTCCCAATACCACCAAGATCTATTACTAAGTTAAGTCATTTCTTAACTAAATGTGAAACAGTTAAAAAAGTAGTAAAACATTTGGCAATCAAAGGGAAGAGTGTTTTTAACTTTAAAATATGCCTTGTAAGTTCTCAGTTCCATAAAGCTGGGTGTTTTATTTTAAAGAACATATAGGATTTAGATTTTATTTTTCTCCTCTCTTTTTGAACCAAATGTGAAGAACACACACCATATACTCAGTATAAGCCTGTTACACTTGAAAGATTTGTTCTGAATGTCCAGTGGGAACCTGGAAATCGTAATAATTTGTAGTATCGATTGAGTGAAGCTATGCAGCTGAGGCCTCCGGTGAATAGACAGGAATAGACATTTTATTGATTAACTTTTACAGTCATATTTTCAAGACTCCGCTGCAACATAATTTTCACTTCCCAGCTTTGTGTTGCTGCATCATGAAACTTGGATTCTTCTCTCTTAACATTTACCCACTTGAGGAAAAAAGTATGGACATGTCTCACCAGGGTTGTGATCTACAGAGATGCAAAAGTTTCCGGAAAATAATTTCTCTTAAGTGCTTTTCTGCTGCAAACAGTAGAAAGGAGCTAGTTGGTTATGAGAGTTTTGGGGAAAATCAGTATAGCAACTATTGGGTAATTAAACTTCTTTCCTCATTCTTTTCATGTTTAGGCATCCTAATTTTCCTGCCCTAACTTCATGCATATAAGTATTAAAATGGATTATCTTGTGATGGCATTTTTATTTTATTATTATCACTTTCTATCTTTTTTAATGTGTGTAGCAGAAGAAAAATAATTTTACCAATAGTCTATAATTTAGTCTGAAATGAAAATTATTAAATACTAAATCATTATGGCCAGCAATTTCAAAGTATGAAAATGTGGACATATACCTATTGGACGTATGTGATATTCCCTAGCTTTGTGAGAGTTTTTAAAAATCATTTAAGTAAAAAAATGTATTTGCACAGGTGAACATGGGGCAGATATTCTGTATATAATCACATGTTTATTTACTTCAGATTCTTCACTGCTTGAATTTTTGGTCATTGGAGCAAACTGCAGATTTTATACTTTACATAGGTGGAAAAATATTTCATTGTAATTTTATGTAAGAGATGGTGACAGAGATATTTAGATATAAGATTGGATTTGGAAAAAGGCATTTTTGAAAAGAAGTTTGCATCAATTCCTTTTTTAGCTCACACCTGCGTTTCTTTTATTTATGATGTTGAAAAATCATGTTAGAATAAGTTAATCCAGAGATAAAATTCAAGAGGTTCATATGACTACCTCAGCCCAGAAGATACAAAATGTAACTAAATTAGACCCCAGATTTAGCAAGTTCTAATAGTTGTGTGTGATAATTCACATTCCATGACACTAATGCCTTTATATAGTTAATTTTAAGAGTTTATTTTTATTTAATACTATTAATAATTACTATGGAATTTTGGTTCTAAACTTCGTAGATTTGATTTTAAAAAGTATGCAAAGCACATTAAGCTTCCAATTACTGCACTTTTAGTCCAAAATTAAAAGTTGTGTAACCAGTAGTGACAGATGAAACTGATGCTTTTCTTATTACACTGAATATTAAATATTTAAATGATATTCAACAAGTATATAGTATTTTTCCTATTGATTTCAAAGATTATTGAGAATTAGCTTTGGTATTTCTTCTATGATGCTTTAATATCTTCTGTAGCAAGTTTTATAAATATTTTTATGTGCAATATATATGTAAAAACAGTGCTTCTTGAAGTTCCATGGTTACACAATTATTATAGCACATTAACATGTTTTAAGATTTTTAAATTACTTGCATGTAAATAACTATGTTTTTCTTCTAATGGAGTAGGTCTTTATTTATAATGAAAAGGTGTTTGAATAAAATATCTAGGGATTAATTCTTTCCTTCTTCACACTAAAAGAATGAATAAAACAATGTATAAAGAATACACATTATTTTTATAACACATGTGACGGTTAGAAGACTCTTACCTGCATAATCAAACATGTGTTTTAAACTTCTTTACCAAAATAAGGAATGCAATTAAGACAGATCAAGTAATAAACATAAAATACAAAAAAGTCTGAATTGAGATTGATTTCAACATAATCCTGTAGAGGAATCCCCACTTATTGATCATTTTAAAGCCCATGCATAGCACTTAGAAAGATAAAGTAAGCAAGGTCAGATAATCAAAGCATTTAAATAGTAAAAACAGCAACTGCCACTGTAGACTGCTAAAATAAATCCATAATACAAATTGCTTTAGCAAAAAGTGGATGAGCAGCTGATCTTCCTATTGAACTCTGATGCCGTTCAGTGACCACACTGGGAAAAGGATTGGGAGAAATGCCTTAAAGATCAATATTGAGTGAGATGTAGCAGGGATTCATTTTGAACATGAAAGCATTACAGGTGTGAGAGTATAGACATCTTTAGGACATGTCATCAAGTGGAGATTGTTTAATACAGTTAAAAAATGCCGTCTATGTCTGATAGTGCCAAACAACGGTCACAGAAATGCTTTCTTAGCTGTTTCAAGAAATTGTTTGAACGGAGTTTAAAACCATTCCTTGGGTTTGAAAGTATAGAAAGCTGACTCTATGCTAAAATAGCAAGGCAACTACTCACCAAAGTAAGTTACTGTCTCTCTGTAAATATATTCTATGTATGTCACTAATCCGTATTTGGAATATCAAATAATTATGGGATTGTAGTCTGCGTCCTGTGTGGAGGTATGGGAAAATTAATTATAGAACGGGTGTGGTAGAGACATTTTTGGAGTTGTAGAGGAGTGGAGTATTCTTGTTGTGAGTCCGTTTTTGGAACTTGTTGCAATTTGAGGAGTCCTCTTTTTAATGAGTGTTTGAGCTCCACTGGCTAATTATCTTCTTAGCTCTAGTGAACTCCAATAGGAGTTTTCAGTATAAGATGCATGGCCAACAGAATTAGGTTTAACATGTTTAATTACTTTTCCTGTAAAATTTGAGTTTAACTTCTACTTAGTGAGACATCTTCATGGCTATAATAAAGTTTTGTGACAACCTGAATATGATTTAGCATAAGTACATGCAGTTTTACTGTATTTTGGAATAAAGTGGTTCTTCACTCAAAATGGACAATAATGTGATTTACTTACTCACACCTTTTCTCAGGTTCCCATAGGTGTCATCTTGGTGTCTTTATGTTTTCATAGCTTCTAAACCCATCTGCATGTTTGGTGCGTGAATAGTGTTGTCTTGATAAGTACACCAGTGGAGTTTTCTGCTCATATTTTTTTACCAGGTATTTTTTAAACTCCCTTATTTATCTATTTAATTTTAAAAAGATTTATTTGTTTCTCTGAGAGCACACATGAGAGAGAGAGAGAGCATGCACACACACACACACACACACACACACACACACAAGGAGAGGAAGAAGGAGAAGCAGACTCCCCACTGAATAGGGAGCCTGATGTAAGGCTCCGTTCTAGGATCCTGGGATGACCTGAGCCAAAGGCAGTTGCTTAAATGACTGAGCCACCCAGGTGCCCCTCCGTCAGGTATTTCTGAGGGAAGATAACCATAGCCTCCTAATACTTTGACAGTAGTATTTACAACTTTACAATATTACTGGTTGATTTTACTTTGTTTACAAAAACATTTCAATATTGAACTTCTCCATTAAATGGCATAAAACATTGACTCATTTAAATCTTGGTTTTTTTTTTTTTTCCTAACACAGAAAAGAAAGAACCCAAATGAAGATTGGTTACATTTAAGACAGTTTTCCATATCAAAATGAAACATAAAATGAAGCTCGAGGCTTAAAAGTTGCATAACTCAAGCTCAGTTTTTTCCACTCCCTTCTTTCCATAATGAATAGTTATTTACAACTATTGTAGTCTCCATGTTTGCTGCATGAATTGCTGATGGCAGCGATTTCAATGGTGAAATTGTGAAATAATATTCATAGTTGTCAGAAAAAGGTCATTCTATTTGCATTCATTAGGAACCTGGAGGACCGTGCAGTGTGTGTTTCCTTTGGGATGTTGCAGCTATTGATTTATACACAGCTGTAGGAAAAATTAATTAGGATTATATTTCACTTATTACTGCGGGCTGTGTAATAAGAAAGAAAAACATTTTTTGTTAGAAAGTTGAACAGAAAAACCTAAATGGAATCATTGTTTCTTAAATCACAACTACTTTATCATATAATTTTTCTTCTATAATCTAGTTAAAGGCTTAGTGCATTTATGGAAATTGAATTAGCACTTTGAAAAATGAGTGTTTTAGTACATATCCTATATTAATAATGATAATCTAAATTAAGCAAAAAAGACATTTTCCCTTGTTAATTGAAACTTTCTTTTCTCTAAGCTAAGGCAATGTGTATTTGTCCACTGTGGTTTGCAGGTATTGGGAAGCTTTTCCGAAGAGTTCAATTAAACCCCAAACAGGGACCAAAATCAGGTAGATCGTCAAGGTGAAGGAATAGATTCCAGAAATGAAAGTTTTAGTAGTAAAACAAGAGAGAAAAAAGTTCACTTAATTTTTATATTTTCAGCCTAAGAAACTATGGGCTCTTCTGTAATTAGGTTCTTTTGTAAATTAAATACTTCAAATAAACTAAAATGTGACATTGACAATATTCTCCCTTTGTGTGATAATACTGGATTTCAAATTGTTTTAAAGTATATATATTTGTTTTTTTTCTATGAACACCATGCATACTCTAAGTGAAAAAAAATATTGAATTCAGTTCTCCACATTGTTTATATGTGACACATGTTTGAGATTAATCATATTGTAGTCACTTCTAATTAATAGCAGAAAATAATTTCGAAATGAGGTAGAAACAGATGACAAAGGATAGTTTGTGTGTGTTCAAGACATACTTTATGAATGGAAACACATGCCTATTGTGACATTCCTAACTTGAAAATTTTATTAACTCCCCTATTGTCTTTCCAATATGTAGCATTTTAAGAAACCCACTGCCTGGCATGTGGTGGATGTATAGAATAAGTATTTAGAGAAAAACAAAATCATAGAGGGCTCTTTTGATGCCCCTATAAAATCTGAAACTAAAGTGTTAAAATCCATTTGTAGTATTGGAAATTTTTAGGCTTTATGAAAGGAGTTTATGGAAAGGTCAACAGTGAAACTGAGTATAAATATAGGCTGCTTCAGTACCTTTTATCAAAAATATTATCTAAAAAATAATGACTAGGATTAAAATTACATTACTTCCGTCTCCAAAACTTTCAACTATGTTACCTATGACAATAAGAATCTATCCTTTAATGTATAGAGTAGAATATAATTTGGGTAAACATTTTGTCCTCTGCTTGTCTGCTTTGAATACTTGAGGGACCTTTTAAGAGAAAGAAGTTTTATCTTGAGTAATATGGAATTTTGCCTTTTCAGAGTGATAAGCAATATTTTCCATCTTGGCACATTCTGTATTTTGTTGTAAAAATTATATGAAGTAATTATAGTGAGATTCATTGCAAGCCCTTGGCTTTTGTGGTGCATGTAGCTTGTCTAGTTTGTTTTTAGAATAATGCTGTGTGATATTAATAATGAGGCAACTAACTAAGAATTTTATTAAAAGTCATGGAGGTCTAGTCTAAATTTTTGAATGACTTTCTTAAGTAAAACAAAATATAGAACTGTATTGCTTAGGAAAACTTACTGATTGAGCTATATACTGGTCCACATTGCATTGAAAAGCTAATGTTTTAAAGGCACTCTTTCTTTAGATTGTGGGGGACACAAGAAATAGCTAAGATGTGGTTCTTTTCTCTGAAGCACTCATCAGCTAGCAGGGGAAAAGTTCCTGGAAAGAGATGTTGACAAAACTAGGTTATATGTGATGTGTTCGTTAAATGTAATGGAAAATTAGCATATTATAGAAACAATTACCCCTTAAGGGATAATTAAAGGGACACTAATGGGTAACTGTATTTTCAAAATGTGTAAATATTTGAGAAGGTATTTTATGGGCAAAAAGACTAAGAAGAGAGAACAATGAGAAAGTATATTTTTTGTCTAGAAAAGGGTGTCTTTTATGTTGTGGTGAATATTCAGGTGTATAGAAAAGCAGGGTGGGGGTCTCGATGCCTAGTTTTGAGAATTTCTAATTTGTTTAGAAATAAATGGGGGAGATTATGAGAAGCCGAGAGAAGTAATACCCAAATCTCTCACTCTTTTAACAATTCACGTGACTATTCCTAATCATTCTCAAATATTGATGTTTTAGCCTCCCTGTGGCTGCCTCCCCACTCAATTCAGACTCAATTATGTTATATACTCTGTGCCCACACGGGTAATATTTACTCAGAGTAATACTTACTCTGTTATGGTGTGTTTTTCTTATTTTGCTATATGAATTCTTATATTGCTATATGAATAAAGGCCCATTTCCCCCACTGGGTGGCTTTGTGTTTGATAGCCTTCCTGGATCATTGTAGGCACTACCATATTTTAACTAATTTTGATTAAATTAGGAATAGATATAGAGAATGAATTTAGCTCTGTGTCTGGTCCAATATATTATCCATCACCTTGTGAAACATGGTCAGTTGCTGGGCCGACCCCTACCATCAGGTGAGAATATCAAAGTGGACCTTTATCCAAATGTAGCACCAAGCTTTAACCCTTAGCTTGTGTATTGTTTTTCAGACAACCCATCCAAGACTGAGGGGAAAAAAAGGGGTAAAATGGAAGTTTTCTTGAAATAGATGAAACGGGGTTGCTACATAATAAAAAAAATAAGAAATAATATGTAAGTAGTAAGGAAAGGCTACTCAGTTTTACTTTTAATGTATGGTGTTGTGGCCTGGATATTTTGTGTCCCCCTTAAATTCATATGTTGAAATATTAACCCCCAAAGTGATGATATTAATATGTGGGGGTCTTTGGGAGATGATCACAAAATGTGGAACTTTCATGAATGGGATTAGCGCCTTTGTACATGGAGCTGAGAAAGCTTCCTTGTCTCTTCAACTATGTGAGGACATAGCTAAACACTGTGTATACTCCAGGAAGTGAGTCTTTCACCAGACACACAATCTGTTCCTTGATCTTTGATTTCTCAGCCTATAGAATGGTGAGAAATAAATTGTCATTTATAAACCACCCAGTTTATGGTATTTTGTTATAGCAGGCCAAATGGGCTAAGACGTGGGAAAGCAGAAGGAAAAAACAATAGTAAATTAAAAGAAGTGAGGAAGGACTAGGTCCTTCTGCCATATAAACATGAATTGATGGTGGACAGAAGATGAAGAGCTAGTGGACATGGAAGATACAAGAGAGAAAGTAGATAATTGATAGGGCAAAAGAATCAGATGATATACAGATGCTTATGATGTGCAAATATGACCACTATAGAATGTGGGTGAGTGATAGATAAAGATCTAGAGAAAATGTAAGGGCATGTTTAGAAAATGAGAACAGTTTTTGAAACACAGTCATCTGATGGAATGAGTATGATGGAGGTTTAGAGAACAATGAGCAGGACTGTCAAAAAAAGGTTGAAACCATTGAGCACTGAGTAGAATTTAAGGGAGTATATAGTAATGTTTACTTAAGGAAATTTAGACACACAAAATACAAAGATTTTATGGGGCAAGGATTACTGGGTTTAAGTGAATCCTGAAATGCCAATTCATTCATTTAATGAATGACTATTTAATAGCCATTTAATGAATGGCTATTTCCTTAGGTCCTATGACATGCCTAGCACTAATCAACACTTTAAGTATAAACAGTGAATAAAATAAGTCCCTGTGCTCAAGGAGGGACTTCCCACTTCTAGTGGGAAGTTAGATAACAAAAAGGCTGATATATATATATCAGCCTTTTTATTTAGAAAACTAAAAAATCCATGAAGTATACAAACTACACTGTATAATCTTGAGATATATATCTCATTAAATTAAATTACATTAAAGGAGATCACATTAAAGGAGACTTGAATATTAGGGATGTGGAAATACTTGAATGGCACAGCTTCCCCCAGTTCTGGAAATATCCTCTGCCCAGGCATCCACCCCTTTGGGTTTTTGTTTTACCTGCTTTCTGAAGACTGGAAAAGGTGATATTTTAAGGCTCGCTTGTACTAAAAGCCTTGAAAACTTTATAGCAATGACTGAAAAGTTATTAAAATACATGCCCAAATCACATTTTCACTTGTATTTGCAGACATCTTTAGTTTTTCTCTTCTTTTAAGTTAGGCACAACTTTAAAATCAGGTCCAGATCTTTCTTCTTTTCGTTTTTCTCTTTATCTTTGTACTTATGGCTTCACTTTCAGAGACAGATCCAAAGTTTGAGACTCTGGGGGCTATCTTACATACATGCCAAGTATCCCCTTTTCCTCATACTTCTTTTGCTCCTGGTAAAGTTAACCTAATTTTTCCATTAAGATTATTCTAACTTTTATCATTATTGCCACGGACTCTCTCTATTTTCCTGAAGGCCTGAACCACCTCCTTATACTTCGTTTATATAACACTCAACCAGGGGTAGAATCAAACTATCAGTGACTGCCCTGCTTCTGGATTGTTCTTGATTTGAATTAAGGCAACAGATAAGCCAAGGTCGGTCTACTACCATTAATTAGACATCTCAAAGGAGCTCAGAAGAATCCATTCAGAAACCACTTAACTTAAGATTTCAAATAATTATTTTCAAAGAATAAAATGGGAAATACAAATCTTAGAAAAATCTTTGGACTTACTTTTAACAGTAAATGTTTCTACAGCATGGTGCCTAGCCAACATATCTAATTAGTTGCTAATATACCTATTGCCGATGGGGAATAATTTGGTTTTGTTTGTTTGTTTTGTGTTTGCTTTATTCCCCTCACACTAAAATCTGATAAATATATATATATATATATATATATATATATATATATATATATATATAATGGTCTCAGAGACTTTCCCATTTTGTCAAATAAGTCTCTGTAACCATTCAAATCCTTCAAATGGAAGTGAAAGTCAAACTCATACATAACTGAATACCTTCATAAAGAGCATCCAAAAGGTCTTGCTTCTTTAAAATAGGGGCTGGAACCCTCAAGAATGAGCAAGGAAAATGTGTACCATGTAAAGCTGAAAATGTGTACTTTAATTAGGAGAAAATTTTGGGGTGCCCTATAGTGGATCCAAATATGGAAATAAGTAATATAATGAAAACTCTTGGATAACCCCCCCCTTTTTTTGGCTGCAATTGTATCTAATTTAAGCTTGAATGAAGGTAAAATTCTTCAAAATTACTTAATGGGAATTCAAAATGCATTATAGTTAATGAAAATACTTGCCATTTTTTTGAGCACTGAATATATACTAAAGTCTATATTTGTTGTCTTATATCCATTATTTTATTTGGTCTTCATCTCAGTTGATTAAAATTAATATTATTACTATTAATTTCAGGTAAGGAAACTCAAGGCTAATAGAGATTAAAGAATTTGTTGGTATATCCATACCTGAGACTTAACCTCCTATGTAATTATACCTTGAAATTTATATTTTCAACCATTAAATAAACTATATTAATTTGAAACTACAAATATGCAGTTTAGTTGCAACTTAGTTGGTAGGTGGAGAAGATGTAGAATATTTATTTAAATAGGAGCTTCCAGAGTCAAAGACTTCATTTCAGCAACTGTGGGCTATACCAATAAGCACATGATATGCTGCAATTATACTTTATAAATGTAAAGAAAAACAAACAATGAAATACTATAAAAGTAAGCTTTAAACACAAATAGAAGTTCTAGCATGTCTACTATAAGATACTGTAGGAAAAAAAAAAAAAAGAAAGAAAGCCTAACAACAGATTAACCAATTCTTTCCTTGACCAGAATATGATTCAGTTTAAAATGTTTTGAACCATAATGCTGGAGTAGTCCCACTTACTCAGGATATTTTCAAACAATAGCTATTATTACATGCATCCATATATACTATGTATAACACAAAGTAATTTTAATCATGGAAGTAATGCAATTATAGAACCCAAGAAATATGAATTTCACCTTGACACTGGAAATGGTTCTATTATGTATTTACTTGGTGTTTAACAAAACAAAGACTCTATGATACTTTGAGGATAATTCTGAAGATTTACTCTCTCAAGGTTTATCTGATTTTCTTAAGGCACTCACAAATATATTTTCAAAATATACAATTAATGCATTATACATTATACAATTATACAATTATTGTATACAATTATACATTATACAATATACATTAATGCATTGGTGTCCTAAATCCAAAAAGGGTTTGGGAAGACTTAAAATTACAACACGCTTCTTTTCAATAGAAATAAATGATAAAAAACCCAACCAAACAAAAATAAGGCGAAAGTGGGAAGAAGCACAGTGGTTGCAGGAGTGAGTCTAGCTGTGGAAATCATTGTAATTATGCACCTAACATCAGCAAATTAGCACTGAGGCCAAAATGCAGTATGCCTGATGATTAAATTAAGGATGCTAGAATTTCACTTGTGAGAAGGGACCTAAGATAAAGCTGGAATATCCAGATGACCAAGACAGAAAGAAGAGAAATTCATTCCATTCCACTACGCTGGCAAAAAGTGTCCTGGGGGACACACCCTGTTTGGGGAAAGGAACATACTACCACTGACCAAAGGGAACAGAAACAGGATTTGAACATTGGGAATAATTGTGCCAGATGATCAACCTTTATTATTTTGGAGACAACAAGTATGCAGGGGTTTATTTTCATGATGCTTGTCAGAGAACCATGCTACCTTTGTGCCTTTACAAGGTTGGGTTAATTTGCTTGTCTAAAAGAATCTTCAGGAAAACTAGCTTTTACTCCCAGGCTATGCACTTCAATAAACATACATTGCTTTACCCAGATATATTTTCCTCCTAACAAATTATCCAGGATTTCTGGTTTGATGTCTTACTGTGAATAGCATTTTATTGAGAAACAAAAAGAAATTTGTGAAATCCCTCTGTAGGAATGAATGGATTAGTTGTTATTCATGATACCTCCACTGCTCCAACCTTCAGTATGCTTTATGCTGAGAAAGACAAGCATGTTAGCCTGCTGTGGCAGAGACAAGACATTTTGGGAGAACAGTACTTTCTCTGGGACGGCTTTTATTTTTTTTTTTTCCCTGATGGATCTGAAATTTTAACTCCACTGTTAAATTCAACTATCTACATGTAGACAAGGGAAAAGGAAAAACAATGCAAAACCCAGAGTTAAAGGGAACATAAATTAACAGTTAAGAAATAAATCAGTACAAAAAGAAGAAAAGGAGGGAATAAGGCTAAAAAAATGAAATGAAGAAGATGTCAACTTACTTTTTTTTTTTTTTGCATTTTAACTGCACATATATACTTTTAGTTTATGGTATTTGTAGTATTTTTATAAAAATTTTAATCTCTAGTATTCTTATAGAAATTTTAATTTGTAATATTCTTACAGAAAATTACTATGTATCAATGATTTAGGCTTGCAGGAGCTTCCATCAATTTCTTTAAAATTATGAAGTAATCAAAATAGAGAAATTCTGTGAACTACCTCACGTCTGGTGGTGGGTCTGAAACTGGAAACTGATTATCTGATGAATCTCAATGATTTTAAAATGAAGTCCAAATTTTACAAAACTGCCTTTACCAAAGGATTTTGTATTTCCACTGCACTTGGCTTAGTATGAATCTGAGGGTTGAGGTTCAGTAGATAAGCAGCAAGAATGTAAAGTGCAAAACAATTCCTACCCTTAGGTGAACATTTCAAATGTGTTATTCTATGCTTGAGGTTAAACGAAATTTTTGCTCATGCAAGAAATAAATTCTGCTTAGGTAAAACGTAGCATATTATTTTCCTTCTTATAATTAATAAGTGGCCTTGAGGAATCAAAATCGCTGAGTGGTATGATAAAGCACTTGCTAATGGAGATACATTTATCCAAAGAAATATTTGTTTTTTCCGGAAATGAAAATCTCTTCAGCTAGATTGTATCATGTACTCAGTTCCACAGTAATACTCAGGGCTAAGCTTGACTGGGCTCAGGAGAAATGTTGGCTTTGCACAAGAGAAGGTTTTAGATGTCTAAGCTCAAATGTTAAGTTGGCTTTCACAGCAGCAGATAAAGGAACACTCAACTGCTCCTACAGGAAGAGACAAAAGATGAACAAATGCGTTGTTGCTTCCCCCTCCCCACCACCAATCGTAATACAGGAACTGTTCTTAAAGGATTTTTACTGGATATAATTATAAACAATATGTATGGTTAACTCCACATAAAGTTGTTTGGCTTTAAGAATGATTTAAAGTTAACATGTTGAATGAATTACTTGTTTTTCTTTAAAAACAGTGGAAAGCTCAAATAATAGAGCATCTCATAATGGATGAAAGAGTCAGATACACTTGAGTTGGAATCCTTATAAGCTATTGCCACTTTGAACAAATTACTTTACTTCTAAGACTCAGTATTTTCATCTCTAATTTGTAGATAATAATATCTTTCTCATAGGGATGTTATGAGAAGGCAGACCATTTTGTAGAGGTCATGCACTGGCCTGACACAGTCACGGTTCTCAATAATTGGTAGACATTGTCAAATTAGAAATGAAGGTTTGTTTCATCAGATAAAAGATGCTACAATTTTTCTAATAACAAAAACTCCACCATTGGGACATAATGGATACAAGATTAAGCAGATTAATGTAGTTAGAGGATATTGCCCTTATTTATATCCTGATAAATGGATATAAATTAGTTCCTGGCAACCCCCCAGTGAAGATCTTTTTGGTGAGTTTCAGCTGCACGTGGGTTATTGCCTGGCATGAGAATCAAGAAAACAAAGGATTTTCCTCCAAAGCCCAGCAGCTTCATATATGAAATATTATTAATCTCTTTAGAGAAAAAGAAAAACCTGGTTCTCTTAGGATTGTCTAGAAGCATTCCCTTTAAACTTTCAGTCTCTTCAAATTCAGTATTTTGCAAACTATGTTAGATATAGTTTTAACATAACCTTTGTAAGAAGAAGGAGATTGATTAATTTGCTGCTGACAAGAGTTCACATTCTTTTTGTTTTTCTCAGAGGATGCATCTGCTTCCTATTCTGAACATGGTTCTACTTACAATCTAATTGCGCTACCCTACACTGCCCTATTATTTTCTGAGTCTGAGCCTACATTTTAGGCCAATCATCGAAGAGTACAGGAAGAGAAGACTTGGAAATTGAAGGCTACACATATACATACTAGTCCCGTTACATGTATCAGTATAGCTGCTTCAGATTGTAGAAGCATGCAGTTCTACGCTTTAGGCTTGTCCTCACAATTTCCTGAGATAGGTCAAAATTATTGTCTCCATATGAGGTGTGATATTTGTCATCTAATGATAAATGGTTGAATGATTTAAGCACTTACTTGAGCTTCGTACTTTCTTTGCTCTTCTCACTGGGTCTTAGGCTCTATAGTTAGAATATTTTGTCCAGATGTATAAATGGAAACTTTGAAGAAAAAAATCATTCAGGTTTTATTAAGCTTAACTCCTAAAATATCATTGTGAGTAGTAATTAAATTCGTATCCATGAAGCACTCTAATAAGTGATATAATTTAAAGATCGCATATGTAAAAGCTTAATTCAAATTAGGATCTCCTTCTTTCCGTACTAACTAGGTGGATTTAAGTTTTGTTGCTGTCCCATTCCCTAGAAAATTATTGTGGTGATATTCACCCCGAATTTAACAGTAATATATTCCATCATAAACTGGAGTTCGAAGGTTTGAGGAGATTGAACTCTTGGAAACAGGTTTATGTTTGAGCTTGGTACATGTGGCTGAAGTCTTGAGTTTCTGGGTTTTAGTTGTTGTTGTTGTTATTGTTTTTTCTCTCCACACATTAAATCTTTAATTAGAAAGTAACCCAATCATTTCTTCTTAGCATGAGAAAACCATACTGCAAATGTTAGTACAAGAGATGAATTCTACCTCACAAAAGAATGATTAACCTAAGGATTACAGAGGGTGAAATCATTCACTTCCTTGTTAAATGGTCTCTTCTGAATACTGATTCAATCTGTTATATTTCTAGTAATAAGCATGCAAAACTAAATATACTGAATATATTATAAACTAATATATACTAATTATATTACATATTACAATATGTATACAATTATATACTAATATATACTCATATGCTGAATATACTAAACATTGGAGATATATACATATATACACATATATATGTGTGTATGTTCAGTGTTCAGTGTTAATACACTAAAGAAGATATTAAAAATATATATATACATATATATTTGTGTGTATATATATATTTTTTTAATATCTTCTTTAGTGTATTAACACTGAACTTATCGTTCCTAACATCCCCTGAAAGGATGCTACTGGAAACTTTATACATCATATATGCATAGCCATCATTTTACAATGGAACAAAAAGGTTCAGAGAGGTGATGTCACATGGCTGATCAGCATCAGGGTTGAGTGTTCAATCCAGGATTTCATACTTCAAGGCCAGCATTTATTCAACTATGTTCTACTCAATTCTTATAACACTATTAGGGCTTAATATAATTTGAATAAAATGTGTTTCCTCATTAGTCTTGGTTTTCCTCCACCCGTAGTTACAACCAATGATCCACTTATTTAATAAGACTTTCATGAGCAGGGGCCATGCCTTTGCCTCTTTGTATTTTCTCAGGATCTAGAACAGTGTTCTGCACAAGTGGGTGTCCAGTCACTGTTGACTCAGATGGGCAGAATTCGTTCTTTAAACCAAATATATGCCAAACCTCAGATGCCTGTCCCTATCTGACACGTCTAATTTTCCCAGAAGTAGAAAGGTTCATTCATTCTACCACAAGGTTTTCTGTTTCTGTTTCATTTTAATGTATCCGGTTCTTTTTTCTTTGCGATTATCACACAAGGAAATTCTTCAGCAAAATACATTGGAGTCCCTCTAGCTATGGAGTTTTGTCTGTGAGTTACAATTTCATATTTTTCCCTTTAAATTTGGGGATTGAATTAAGAAAATATTAATAAACCTACAGTAAGACTTGTAGCTGTATGATAAATAATAATGTTTTTACGTACACTATATTCTATATAGCATAGTATTCTATGCACTGGAGTCAACAAAATGGAAAACTAGAAAAATAAAACTCACAGTAACTTTTTTTTTTTTAATTTGTAATTTTTTTATTTTTTTATAAACATATATTTTAATCCCCAGGGGTACAGGTCTGTGAATCACCAGGTTTACACACTTCACAGCACTCACCAAAACACATACCCTCCCCAATGTCCATAATCCCACCCCCT
>NC_081559.1:141622984-141637937 GCF_022355385.1 Mustela nigripes
GTGCTGCACCAGCTTGCATTCCCACCAACAGTGTAGGAGGGTTCCCCTTTCTCCGCATCCTCGCCAGCATCTGTCATTTCCTGACTTGTTGATTTTAGCCATTCTGACTTTTATAGAGAAAAATCTAAGGGAAACAACTGACAAGGTAGTCTTTATTTTTACAGAAAATATTCATATAAGTCTTCTGTAGTATTATTTTGGCTTAATACTAATAAGTCACTAAGAAGTTTTTAACACAGATCACTCTAAAGTTTACCTGAAGATATGGTCGCTGATAATTATAAAAACAAACAAACCAGGGGCACCGGGGTGGCTCAGTCAGTTAAGCGGCTGCCTTTGGCTCAAGTCATGATCCCAGGGTCCTGGGGCTCCCTGCTTGGTGTGAAGCCTGCTTCTCCCTCTCCAACTCCCCATGCTGTGCTCTCTCTCTCACACTCTATGTCTCAAATAAATAAATAAAATCTTAAAAAAAAAAAAAGGACCCAGTTCATGTATGAACCACTAAGCAGCAGTGCATCCCACTTTGTTTGAACGTGTGGAGATTGAATTTTTTCTATAAATCCAGATGAGCTAGGTAGATTCTTAAAAGTAGTTCATTCACAATACTTTCTTCTCATTGATGATATCTATATAAATACAGCTGTACCTGTTTATCTGTACACACACACACGTATAAGCCTATGCTAAGTTGATGAAATCATCAAAGAAACAGTAACACCGATTCAAATAAAGGAAAAAAAATACATATATTGACCATAGTTAGGCTCCCTCGATAATACCTTCATGGTCCTGTCGTGGTCTTTTATTCATACTCTGTTTCTATGGACTTTGTATTCTATTTCTAAGAATCTAGGTGGAGTACTTAACATTCCTTTAGAACCTCCAATATTTCTGAATCTGTTACTTTCCTCATGTGTTTCTCTTCATTTTTAGTATGACATTGTCCCATAACTTTCATAAATACATATTCATATTTATATAATATAACCAAAGAAAAATTTTGTATAAAAAGTATTCATTTATTCATTCATTTACTCATCTTATTTGACCAACAAATATTTATTGTCATTTGCTGTGTGCTACGTACCTTTTAATACCATAGAAGGATATAGCAGAAAACAGACAAAAGATCTTTTTCCTAATGGAGCTTACATCAAACTGAAGAGATACACATAAAATAAAATTATCTATTTCCACTTGTGATGAGTTTTGCAAGGGAAAAACACATTGTGCAAAAATAACTTAAACCCCAACCAAAGTGTCTCCTTTAATTACAAAAAAAATTTCAGTAATGGTTTGGTTTGCAAGCCAAGAAGTGTCATGCTTCAGGTGGTTATTTTGTACACTGCTGTGACACACATTTTCTTTTTATGCGTGGCTTTTTTGGGGACTATTTTCTCACATCTCTGAGAAAGTTTTGGATTTTTTTTTTTTGGACGTTCATTTTTAAAAAATAAAGTCCATACTATCACAACTTAGAAATTTTAAAAAATGATTTTCCAATCCCTCCCTTTTAATAGAAAATAGAGCCTCAATAAGTTGTGTGCACAGATTTGCAAGTGTAAACCAGAGGGTATTTCTAAACATGAAATATCAAGAAAAACTTATGAATGCTCATCTAGAATCTTGGTAATATGGGTCTCCTCATGTTTTGAACAAATGGAGCACATGGAAATCTAAACCAATATATTAGCAACACAAGTCAACAATACTCTATATAGAAAAACAGGAAACACTATATATATAGCCTAACATAATCAATACACAAAAGAGACACTATCAAAATTTGCATGTGATAAATATGTAGGAGAACATTTTATTCATTTTTCTTTTTTAAATCACACAAGTATAATGTGTTTTCTACTAATTTAAGTCAAATTACTCTTAATGATATCTTTACAAAAATAGCTGTCTTAAATTGGATTCCCTGGAAACAGATTCTGAGGTGGAGAGTTCTGGGGAGGAGGTCTACAGGGGATCCTCTTGAAAGACATAGGAAGGCAGGATAAGGAAAGGATGGGTTTGATGTTCTTTGTGTTTATCTTGCCGATTTTGGGTATACAATATTCTACCAATTTTGGAAAATCTTTGGTAAACTTTTCAAATATCGATTCTGACTCATTCTCTCTCTCTTCCCTCTTTTTCTAGATATCATCTGCATGTATGTTAGACTTATTGACTGAGTCATTTACAGGTCTTATCCTCTCTACTCTAATTTTTTTCTGTCTGTTTTTAATTTAAATATTTTTGTTGACTCATCTTCAAACCTAAAAACCCTATCCTCTATTTTCTCTTAATTGCTGTTAAACATGTATGTTGAGGTCTCAATTTATTTAATTTTTAGCCTAGAATTCCTTTTGGTTACTTTTATAGATTACAGTTATTTGGTGAAATTCTTCATCTTTTAATTTTTTCTGTCTCTTCTATTTTGCAAATAAATGAATTGGTATTTTAAAATTCTTTTCAATAATCCCAACATCTTAATCTCTTATTATTTCTCTTGGTCTTGGGTTATTTGATGTCATTTCTTATCATTCCTATTGAATGATTAGACTGGTAAATGACTCATAATGACATCATAAAACATCATTAAACATATTTTGTTTAAAAAGTGGATAGGCTCCAAATAGTGTTAACTTTCTCCAGAGAAGGGTCATTCTTTTCTCTACCTAACGATCATTGTGGTAGCTATCAACTTAATCAAATCAGGGATTATGCTGATTCAAATCCAGAGCACAGTATTGGTGTGTCTCTGTCTGCTTTAGATTTGACCCATTCTTCAGGCATAGCTCTCCAGAGCTCAGATGAGACCTGATTGTTTTCACTACAGCCCTTCTGATAGCATGACTTGAACTTAATGCTTAACACTGAGGATGCCAGGTTTTGGCTCAGATTTTTAACTTTTCACCCCATATACTTTATGAATTTGGACAACTGTTTGATAGGGAATCAAGCTGTAAAATTAAACCCCTCAAGACTTGAAGTTTGTTTGCTTGTTTTCTTTTTCCATTGTGAAACTGCCAAAATGTTACTATTTTCTCTGTCCCCACCAGCAGAAGCCCTCAACTTGGATTCCTATTTTCTTGTTTATGGGGGAAACTCTTGTAGTTTCAACCTTTAGGCAGCTAACATTTCCACATTTCAGTCCAAAAGGAAGGATAAAAATGATCTCATTTTGGAAGTTTATGGGTTGATTACCATGACTTTGCAATTTCAAAATGTGGAATTGTAAAGATGAACATTTTTCAACATATTAAATAAATGAGGTGAGGGTCTCCTCCAAACATTCATTAACAAAAGATGAAATATTGATGGAAAATATATAGCTGTTGTTAAGTTGTATAATTTCAATGTGTAAATTGCAATCTATTGATTAAAGGTGTTTCTTGGGCTTTATTATCATTGAAAAGATGAGAGGATGGTGACAAACTTTCCAACATTCATGAAGTACAAAGAATTGGGATTGTTTTGAATAAGGCATGTCATCAGGCTTGCAATGGCATGTCTTATAGAATTTGCAACAATATTGGTTTATCAATATTTAAGAAAGAGGTAAAAGCTTTATGCAGTAATGATGAATTATGCAAATTTATTTTTAATTGGGAACAACTTTAATGTAGAAGTAAAAAATAATCTAAATTGCTATCAACAGAACAATTTTTTGATTTCTTTTTTCTTTTTTACATCTTTGAAATTACTGGAAATCCCCTAGAATATTTCTGAGTCAGATATAGACATAACTTAGGAAACCATACATTATTTACCATGATTAAAGAGTATCTGGGTTCCCTGGGTCGTTCAGTCAGTTAAACATCTGCCTTCAGCTCACGTCATAATCCAGGATCCTGGGATCAAGTCCTGCATTGGGCGCTTTGCTTAGTGGAGAGGCTGCTTCTCCCTTGCCCTCTGACTGCTATGCTACCTGCTTCTGTGCCAAACAAATAAACTCTTAAAATAAAAAAAAAGAGTATCTGAGGATTATGCAAACCAAAAAGTTATGCCAATATCTTCTTCTAACACAGGTATCTAATGAAGTGAAAAATTATTTTACTTTGGTTTTTATTTTTCTTTTGTTGGTAATTCCTACATAAGTATAAGTATAGCAGAAATGTAGTATCTGTTCTTATCAGTTTAATATTTAAAGTATGCTATGTAAAAGTAGTGACTTTTTCTTACCTTAAAAATATAGGAAAAGTGATTAGTATATCAAGACCATTTTGGAGAGATCTGGGGAATTACACTAAAAATGTCATATTTCTAAAGGAAAAAATGATTTCAATTAAACTAAGAAATATTTTGGGAAAAAATCATGGCACCATTGTTAGTGCATCATTTTCACTGTGGAAGAATAAAAAAAATTATTACCAAAAACCACATACTAAATAGTTCAGCAAATTCCTTTTCTAGAACTAAACTATCATCATCAGAATTTTTGTTTTTTTAGTATTGACATGGAGATCCACTTAAATGTATCACACAGTGATGGAGGCTTAAAGAACAACTACTATCCATATTATTTTTTAACAGGTTACATACCTCTCTAAATCTGATGCCTCACATATGGAATAAAAGGGGGCAAGTAGGTAATTTCTTTTTTTTTATTAAATTTTTTATTTTTTATAAACATATATTTTTATCCCCAGGGGTACAGGTCTGTGAATCACCAGGTTTACACACTTCACAGCACTCACCCAAGCACATACCCTCCCCAATGTCCATAATCCCACCCCCCTCTCCCCAACCCCCCCCCCCCAGCAACCCTCAGTTTGTTTTGTGAGATTAAGAGTCACTTATGGTTTGTCTCCCTCCCAATCCCATCTTGTTTCATTGATTCTTCTCCTACCCACTTAAGCCCCCATGTTGCATCACCACTTCCTCATATCAGGGAGATCATATGATAGTTGTCTTTCTCTGCTTGACTTATTTCGCTAAGCATGTCTTCCTTGGAACAATGCAAAAGGCAAGGGAAGCAAGGGAAAAAATGAACTATTGGGACTTCATCAAGATCAAAAGCTTTTGCACAGCAAAGGAAACAGTTAACAAAATCAAAAGACAACTGACAGAATGGGAGAAGATATTTTCAAACGACATATCAGATAAAGGACTAGTGTCCAGAATCTATAAAGAACTTAGCAAACTCAACAGCAAGTAGGTAATTTCTAAACATTTTATCCCTGATACATTATTTGGCTCTTTGTCCATTTGGGAAATGTTTTTCCTGTGTTAATTGCATATGTTCACACTGTCTTGCTATTATTTATCCACAAGATAATCTGATTCAATGTCATTCAGTCCAAACCCAAACTTTCACTTGGAAATGATAACGTGTGTGTGTGTGTGTGTGTGTGTGTATGTGTGTGTGCACGCGCTAGTATGTGCATGAGCCAAAACAAAAAACCATGTAAATGTCCATCCTGGAAGATTAAGTGAGATAGAGATGGATTGCATCTATTGCAAACTTCCCTCACTCATCTACTTTTGCTTTGAATAGCAATATCTGACTGCAGTTATTTATTAATTATTTTAATTTATTATTATTTAGTGATCTCTAATTCACACCATGAACTTTATCCACCTTTTATATTTCTCATAAGGCTTCCTAGAAACTACTATTAGTCTTTGACAATATCTCTTAAAGGACCAACAGTTTCTAGAGTGATTTTTAACTTGACTCTCCATATGGTGTGCCCTGCAAATATAATTGAGCAACTGTTTAGCCCTCAACATTGACGTCCATTTTATATTCCCTATACCAATAATATACACACACTCATTTAATTCCTATTTGGAGCTTTCCTTTAAAAAACAATACATTCCAATGTGTTATGAAATGGTTTTAGTCAAGAACATCCTGCCCATATTTGGTGAATATGATATGAATTGTTGCATAACTGAATCTGGTGTGATTCCTAGTTTGTACACTCATACAATGATGGAGTTATTTTAAAGAATAATATATGAGTTTATCTTTACCAAAATACCCCAGAATACCTAATGCTACTGTTGGTCTCTTTACTCTTCCCTTCACATATATACAAAAGAAGTAAAATAAGCCTTTACAATTATCTAGAAGATTGGCTTTCAACCTTATACTTCAGTTGAACTTTGGTCAGGAGAACACACTTTTTCAAGGCCAGAAGACTAATCCTTCTCTTAAACCAAACCTGAATCCAGAATTGTCCACTCCAATGAGAAAACAAACAAATGAACAAACTGCCAGCATCACAGAAAATGGAAGAAAAAGAGACCAAAAATAGGATTTGCACTTAGGCCTTGTGCTGAACAGATCTCAGCAGCCTGCTATAAGAATTTGCAGGCTAGGACTGCTGCTTTGCATCCACTGTTGTGTTGAAGGAGGAAGTTCCAAGAAGACACACTTTTGCACTTGGCAAATGAAAACAGGGGTCTTCTCACCATTCTGACTGGACAGGTGGAAAAGATGGCTCATGCTTCCTTGCACTGACTTTTCACTTACTCATCTCCTACAAAATATGATCAGCTTCCTTAAACTTCAGTAATGTCTTTTATCCTGGGAAGGTAATATTTGTTCCACCTGATTCTGATCAATGCCTGGACTTCGGTGTGGGAATTTGTGGCAATCAAGAAGAAAAGAGGGAAAGATAAGAAATATTACACATACCCTGGTGGTGAAGAACATTGACTTATAACTTTAAAGTTAAATGTCCAGTAATTTTTTATTTGCTTTGTTAAAGGCAGGTGATGTATATATGCAATATTGCATTAACTTACTTAAAAGACTGAGGTGCTGAATGGGATTTGCCTCAGCTACTTTTAAATAACAATTTTCCTAGTACATTAGAAATATAACTCCATTCATAAATATAATAGAAAATCATGAATAGATTTATTAGCAAATTAAGACATACTTGAGCATTTGGAGAGGTTTATATTACTTGGATATGAAAATGGTAAAGGGCATGTAATTAACTTTGAAACTTGTTTCTAAAATGTTAAGAATAATTTAGGATCCCATTGAAAAGCTTGGCTATTTTTGTTCTGGCAAAAATGAGTGAATATTGATTTGTTTTAGAAATAAGTAAAGGGGGATTTATCTTTGAGATGAAAAAGATGGATTTTTTAAAATTGTGGTAAAATTCACATAGCATGGACCCCAGTCTCTTAAATTTTTAAGTGTATAATACAGTATTGTTAACTTACACACAATGTTGTACAGCAGAGTCCTAGAACTCATCTTGCATTTTAGTGAAACTTTATACTGAAGCTCTATATCCATTGAACAACAACTCCCCATTTTCCTTTTCCATCTTCTGACAACCACCATCTTACTTTCTGTTTCTATGAGCTTGAGTACTTTAGATATCTCATATACATGAAATCAGGTGACTGGCTTATTTCATTTAGCATAATGTCATCAAGTTTCATCCATGTAGTAGCTTATGGCAAGATTTCCCCCTTTTATAAACCTGAATAAGATTCCATTGTATATATGTTACATTTTCTTTACTTACGCAGCCATCAATCAACATTTAGAGTTTTTCCATCTCTTAGCTATTATGAATAATGCTACAATGAAACCAGGAGTACAAAGATATGCTGAACATCAGTCATCTTCAGGAAAACACAAACCAAAGTCACAGCGAAATGGTTGGGATGACCATTGAGAACAACAACAATAAAAACCCAGAAAATAACAGTTCGCAAGGATATGGAAAAATTGGAAACCTTGTTCATTGCTAATGGACAATGGAAAATTATGAGCATTCCTTGAAAAAAAAAAAAAAAAAGAAAGAAAGAAACTGCCACAAGATCCCTCAATCCTATATCTGGGTATTTATCCAAAAGATTTGAAAAACAGATCTTGAAGAGATATTTGCATTCTCATGTTCATTGCAGTGAATTCACCTTTATTTTCAAAAATATTAAATGATTTTCAAAAAGCAGACATCATACTTCCTAAAATTGATAGCAGTGGATATTAAGGACAATGATGAGTGGGTGGGTAGGCTAGGTGGTATTATTTTATTTTGTATCATACTAATATATCAGTGCTAATATTTCTTAGAGTGGAACAAAAAATGATAAAGTAAATATATATTTATTTTTTATTATCATATGATGTATTATTAGCCCCAGGGATACAGGTCTGTGAATCGTCAGGCTTATACACTTCACAGCACTCACCATAGCACATACCCTCCCCAATGTCCGTAACCTAACCACCCTCTCTCTACCCCCTCCCCCCAGCAACCCTCAGTTTGTTTTGTGAGATTAAGAGTCTCTTATGGTTGGTCTCCCTCCTGATCCCATCTTGTTTCATTTTTTCCTTCCCTACCCCTAAATCCCCCACATTGCCTCTCAAATTCCTAATACCTGGAAGATCATATGATAATTGTCTTTCTCTGATTGACTTATTTCACTCGGCATAATACCCTAGTTCTATCCACGTTGTTGCAAATGGTAAGATTTCATTTCTTTTGATGGTTGCATAGTATTCCATTGTCTATATATACACCACATCTTCTTTATCCATTCATTTGTTGATGAACATCGAGGTTATTTTCATAGTTTGGCTATTGTGGACATTGTTGCTATAAACATTCAGGTGCACGTGCCCCTTCAGATCACTATATTTATATCTTTAGGGTAAATACACAATAGTGCGATTGCTGGGTCATAGGGTAGCTCTATTTTTAACTTTCTGAGGAACCTCCATGCTGTTTTCCAGAGTGATTGCACCAAAAGTAAATATATATTTATTGAAATAAAATGGTTCTGTATACAGTTGGATAGAGATGCGATGATGAAAACATGAATTTCAACCAAAGTTCTAATTTAAGAACTAAATATATGTGAAATAACATAATAACATTAAACAAAAGGGATTATTTTGAGTAAGCCATTTCATACAGTGGGGGGCAATGTAATAAAAAGCCATGTCTCACTTTATCTTAGATATAATAATACATGGCTTTTTGAACATGAAATGTATAGAACAATAAAGACATAATTATTTGTTTTTTTAGAAAGCAAGTACATTTATTTTTAAAACACTGGTGTGTTAGTGAAGTGGGGCTTTAAAATGTGAAAAAGAGATTAAGAGTCACTTATGGTTTGTCTCCCTCCCAATCCCATCTTGTTTCATTTATTCTTCTCCTACCCACTTAAGCCCCCATGTTGCATCACCACTTCCTCAGGGTTGCTGGGGGGAGGGGGTTTGGGAGAAGGGGGTGGGATTATGGACATTGGGGAAGGTATGTGCTTTGGTGAGTGCTGTGAAGTGTGTAAACCTGGTGATTCACAGACCTGTACCCCTGGGGATAAAAATATATGTTTATAAAAAATAAAAAATTTAAAAAAATGTGAAAAAGAAGTCAAGATTTTAGACATTCAGATCCTGTTTTATTTGGAGTCTATAGAGAAAGAATTATGTTTTATTGCTTTTCATGCTTCTTTGCAAGGGAGAGAAGAGGGCAAGAAATGAAAAAATACATTTACTGGGGAAAAATAGTTGAAGCCAGTATAATGAAAAAAGCCACCCAAATATTAGTCATCTCTCTTTTTTTTTCTATATTTTAAAAAAATATTATTTGGTTTGAACCTGGGTGATGTTAACACAGCCTAAGATAAAAACTTAGGAGAATTTTTCTTTGGCCAAATGAATAGTATTCCACTCAAACCGTGCCCTTTCTCATTCCATTTTACTTCTTGGGATGTTTGGGAGATGATGGGTTTCATTATCTGCTGTACCTCATGGCAGTGACAAGAATAATAAAATTCAGTTTATGCCCATGAGAACTCATTTATTCTTTCATTAAAATAACATTTAGTGCTGGGCACCATGAGAGTAATTGGGATCCTAATCGCACTACTGGAGGGAACTGAGTGCCATAGAAGCAACTAGGAAGGGTGTGAATGTAACTTTGGGAGACAGTAGGGAAGATTTCTTAACGAAGATCATATAATCGATAGACAGTTGGTAAACTTCCAATGAAGAGACTTGTGAAAATAACATTTATAGAAAGCAGAACCTTCTTGTCCTCCAAGTATTCATATTTTCACCTATCATTTTCCTCTTTTCACACAGGGAAATAGGTGTTCTTTTATAGCTTTTACTCCTCCAAAATCTGTACCATTAGTTACCACTTCTTGAGTAATTTTCTCATTTTCACTAACTTTATCCTCTCAATTATAACATTTTCAGTTATTTCCATGCATTAAAAAAAAAAAAAAAAAAGCCTGTCTTCTAACCTCTTATTTACTTTAGGTACAACTTCTTTCTCGTTCATGGGCAAACTGTTAAAGATGTAACCTCTTCCCTTTGGCTTTGGCAGGCCTCTACTGCAAGACCCTCTCAAAGGTGAGCAGAGATCTCCTCAATGCTAAATTTAACAGCTCTTTCTCTATTAAGAACCTACTTGAATACTTAATATCTGTACAACATTTGACTTTGAGGACTAACCCTCATTTTCCTTTAGCTTCATCTATAATATTGTCTTTTGGTGATTTGTTTAAATTCATCATATAGTCTCTTCTTATATTCATTTCTGAGAATTTGTGTGACCTTATGTTTCTTTCATATTCTTCATATTTCTTTGTTGTACTCACCATCTTAAAGTGGTTAAATCATAGTACCAGACACTTTGTGCTTAGATTCTGGGGCTGTCAATTACTGCTGTGTAACTCAAAACAAATTATTTTCTGACCCTGTGAGACTCAAATGTAATATATAATAAATATAATAATTTTGTTGGCTTCATAGTGTTTAATGAGGGTCAAATAAGATCATATCTATAAATTTATTGACATAGTACTAGGAACTTTAATTAATAAATGGGAGATATTATTATAATTACTTTAGTTCATAATGGTATATACTAGCTTAACATACTCGTGACTTTTGAATCCAGGCTCTAGACCAGCATTATCCAGTATACTTTTCCAATATGGCAGCCATTATCCATGTGAGACTTTTGAAGTATTTGACATGTGGCTACTCTGAAGGGGGAACTGAGTTTTAAATGTCACTTAATAGTGACTAATATAAATTTAAATATGCATAACCAGAGTCTACTATATTGGACAGCACTACTCTAGACTTTATTTTTAACTTCTTTCAAGACATTAAGTTTGCAAAGTTAAAAGATGTCAAACCATCCACTTCCTCTCCTATATATTTTGGAACATGCTACTTTTTTGAATTTCCTATTTCAGCTCATGGCATCACCATTCACCAAAGCAACAATGTTCAAATGCTATGTGATGTATTAGGATTCATTCCGAAATGAAAAGAGCATGACCTTTGAATCAAACACACCTGGCTTCGAATAGGGCATCTCCATTTCCTTGCCATTTGACCTTGGGCAAATTAAATAACCTGCAAGAGTCTCATTTTTTTTTCATTTGTACAATAGAAATAAATATGTGTATCACACAAGGCTATTATCAGGATTAAATGGCATAGCATATGTAAAACACCTGGTATAGTGTCTGAGCATATAAAGCGCATATACTTCATAAATATACATTACCTCTTTTCTTGCCTCCCATTTCAAATGGATTAACAGATCCTATTGATCTCCTGCTGAAATATTTTATGAGACTTTTCTCTTTTTCCATTCCCATTGAATATGTTCTTATTAATCTCCTTCTCATCAAATTTTTCTAGTAAAATAGCCTCTTAATCAATACCTCTTCTCAGTTCTCTTTTACTAATGTTTCTTATCCAATCCATTCTCTGAATTTCTACAAAATAGTTTTCTAAAACACAAGTCTGATCCTGTCACTATTTACTGCTTTATAATTTTATTAAACAAGTACGTAATTCAATATTGGTTGTAACTTTTATAAAGTAAGTGATACCACAAGTGTGTGATAGACATATTCTGCCACTTTCAAACTTTCATTTTGGGGGTTCACAATGTATGTTTCTAATGACACATAATTCTCATTTATGTACTTTTGTATTCATAGCCCATTTAAAAAATAAGCAACAATTCATTTTTCCTGTTGATAAACATTTAAGATTGCTTTGAATGTCTAGTATACATATTTTTTCTTATAAATGCATGCAAAAATGTGTCTAGGATATATATCTATTACATGAAATAAGGTGAATGAATACAAAGACTTAAGCCCACTGAATTTTACATATGTATACACTTTTGTAACCACCACCTAAATCAAGGAATAGAATAATTCCAACATCCCAGAAGCCCACTATTACCTCCCATCCTCCAGGAACACAATTCTGAGTTCTAGTACTCTGTCTTCGTGTTCTGGAACTTCATACATATCAATGCACTCTTTCATGTCTCATCTCTTTTCCTAACCATTATGCTGTAAGATTCATTGATTTTTTGTATGTAGCTATAGTTACCACCCCTCTGCTGCCATCGTTCTTGAGTATCCATTATTATATTATTCATTATCCATCATTATTATATCCACAATTTATTTAGTCATTGTACACCTGATATGCATTTGAACTATTCCCAGTTTCTTGACATTAAAACTTCTACGGAATATACAAATGCACCCATTTCTGTTCTGGTTATTTCAAAGAATGAAATAACTAGGTCATAGGGTAAATACGTTTTTAGCTATAGTAGGTACTCTCCATATGATTTTTTTGAAGTGGACTATCAACATATACTCTTTATCAAAAATTTCTGAGAGTTTCAGTTGCTCTATATCCTCAGTAGTTTCAAGTTTGGTTGGCATTATCTCAGGGTTGCCATAATATCACTTTATGGTTGTGCTTCTATTTCACTGATAGTGTTTTAAAGATTCTTTTCATGTGTTATCAGAATTTGGATATGTTCTTTAGAAAGTGATTTTTCAAGGCTTTAACCATCATTTTATTATTTTTTTTGCCTTTTTATTTTTGATTTGTAAGACATTTTTGCATAGTCTGGAATGGATCCTTTGTTGAATGTATGTATTTTAAATATCTTTACTAAATCTGTGGTTCAATGTTTCCCTTTTAATGTATATTTAACAAAAACACAATCTAAATTTTCATGAAGTATATTTTAATCAATATTTATTTCAATGTTAGTGCTATGATAATATACTGTTTAATACTAATTCTAAGCTCATTATAACATTCTATGTTTTCTTCTTTAAGTTTTATTGATATAGATGTTGTATTTATTTCTGTGATCCATCTGGAATTAATTTTTTTTGTATGGTTTGTATAAGGTCAAGGTCTATTTTTTCCATATGGATATTCAATTGACCCATCAACATTTATTGAAAAGACAACCATTTTCCCTGCTGAATTGTGAAGGTGGCTTTCTCATAAGTCAGATTTCTACATATGTGTGTATGTGTATCCTTTCCATATTATATATTTATATATTCTATATTTTATGACATATATACACATTACATATATACCTTCCTAAAATGTGTGTGTATACACATATGTGTGTTTGTGTGTGTGCATGTGTATATGTTCCATCCACTAAAAAGATGTAGATGCCGTAGGCAGTTGAGTAG
The DNA here is from genome assembly GCF_022355385.1 of Mustela nigripes. NCBI lineage: Eukaryota > Metazoa > Chordata > Mammalia > Carnivora > Mustelidae > Mustela > Mustela nigripes. The sequence goes on from NC_081559.1 coordinate 141,636,467, forward strand.
CAATGACCATGCTCACAGTACCCTCAATATTCTCTTAAAATATCATTGTTAATACATAAAAAAACAGAGGGATTTTCCCTTGAGGAAATGGCTAAGTCTAGGTTCAGCCAGAACATGTCGAAATGGGAATATAATATCTTTTTATACCAAAGAACAAGGAAGAAATTACTACCAGAATCATATATATTTATATATAAAATTATATTTAAATGTGTGTGTGAGTATGTATATGTGTGAGTGAGTGAGTGTGTGTGTGTGTGTGTGTGTGTGTGTGTGTGTATGAGAGAGAGGGAAAGAGAAGTAGAGGGAGGGAGATAAAGAGATCATTAATTTGTAGAGATATTTTAATTCAAGATTAAAAACTGTACATAACATCTATATTTTATCAGCATTTCTATCCTTTCACACTGTGATCTTGGTTCTTACAGGCAGAGAGAATAGAATTAGGATATCCTGTTACTAACTACCTATTTTCCACAGCAACGGTCTAAGACCAATAATATTATGCTAACACCAATAAGGTTACTGAATATATATTATTTTCACATGCTCTCCAATTATTCTCCTACATTTTATTGGTGTACTGTATCTATGTTGTCAGAGAACATAGCTATTATATACAATAATTTCATCTTTAGTCCTGATTCTTTTTTAATTATACAAGTGATTATATATTTGCTTTTCACAATTAGTGTTTCAGTTTAGTAATTTTGAATGTCTGACATTTACTCTCTAGTAGATGAATCAACAGGAAAAGCATACGTGATAATGTCCCTTACATTTGTTTTTGTTGATAAGGTTATTTTATTCATATTTGAGTCTGTTTAACTAGAAATAAAATCTTTAGTTCACATTTTAATTCTTCATATGTCTTAAATGTTATTCCATTTTCTTCTGACAAAAGATGTTGACAAATGACTGATGTTAATCTATTTTTTGCTTATAAAACATTTGATTTTTTAAATGAATTCAAAAATATATTTTGTTTTGCTCTAAAGTGTAGCAATTTTACAAGATTTTGGTATTGGTCTTTCTGTAACTTTTTTCTTACTTATAAGTTATTTCAGTATGTGTTCATGTTTTTATTTTAGAAAACTTTTAATAAAATACAATTGTATTATTCTGTTCTCTTGCTTTGATTTCTGGTTTAGGTAATTTTGTTATCTGTAATTTTATTCTCTTCACCCATCATCCATATTTGCTAATTTTCCTCAAATAGTTCATGTTTTTCTTTATTTCTTATAATTTTTTTCTATGTATAGACAGAGTTAGTGTGAGCAGGGTGGGAGAGACAGAGAGAATCCTATGTGGACTGCATGGCCAGTGCAGAGTCTGATGCAGGGCTTGATTTCATGACCCTGAACAGAAACTGAATTAAGACTCAGATTTATAGATTCATATTATTATTTCATTCATTCTTCTTCTTCTTCTTCTTCTTCTTCTTCTTCTTCTTCTTCTTCTTCTTCTTCTT
>NC_081559.1:141637947-141652947 GCF_022355385.1 Mustela nigripes
TTTGTATTGTTTTGTTTTTGTTTTTCAGAGGGGGAGACTGTGGGTAGGGAGAGAGAGGGAGAATCTCTAGCAGGCTCCACACCCAGCATGTCTCAATGCAGGGCTGGGCTTGATCTCACAATTCTGATATCAAGACTGTGCCAGAATCAGGAGTCAGACACTTAATAGACTGAACCATCCAGGCGACTCTGTTATTATTATTTCATTCCTATAACACTCCCTTATGCAGTTAGCTTTTTGGGGAGAAAAAAAATTTCATAGTTTTTAAGTCTGTTTTTAAGGAATCTTCTTCTGGTGTGCTTTTGTTATCTATAGATATCATTTTAGTTCTTATTCTCTTTTATCTTATAATGACTTGAATATCTTATTATAACTTGTATAGGATTTAAACTTGATGGATTTGTTTAGTTTTCTTAACATTTAAAAATTGGGGGTACCTGGGTGGCTCAGTGGGTTAAAATCTCTGCCTTCGGCTCAGGTCATGATCCCGGGGTCCTGGGATTGAGCCCCGCATTGGGCTCTCTGCTCAGCAGGGAGCCTGCTTCCTCCTCTCTCTGCCTGCCTTTCTGCCTACTTGTGATCTCTCTATCAAATAAATAAAAAAAATTTAAAAAAAAACATTTAAAAATTGACAGCATCCACTATAGTGTTACAAGTTTTACAGATTCCTCTAGCTTTGTTTTTTGTGTAGTGCTCAAAAATTAAAAACTTCATCTTCAAAATCTTTGCTTTCTGAACTCATACTCAGTGTTTCTCTCTCATTTTTCTCTATTGGCTTAGCTTCCTCAAATATCTCTCTTTCTTTAAGGAACAGTTTTATTAAAGTATAAGTTACATAGAATGAAGAACATATGTTTTAATTGTTCAATTTGGGAAGTTGTAACCTATGTATACTCTTGTGAAACCATCATGTCCTCCAAGACTTCCCTTGTAATTCCTACGTGCTGATCTTTCCCATGCCTTTCCCTGTGCTCAGACAACCACTGATCTGCTTTGTGTTACTATAGATTAATGTGAATTCCCTGGAAATTTATACAAATAAAGTCATATAGTATAAACTTTTTCAAATGGCTTCTTTTATTTACTATAATTTGGGGCTATTATAAATAAAGGTACTCTGAACATTTGTACACAAGTCCTTGTGTGGATGATACCTTCATTTATCTCAGGCAAATACTTAGTCACAAAAAAGCTGGGTCATTTGACAGATGTATGTTTAACTTAAAAATAAAACCTGCTGAAGTCTTTCACAGAGTGGTTGCACTTATTTTTACATTCACATCATCAGTGTGTGAGCGTTCCCTTTTTTTCATATCTGTATAACACTGGCATGGGCTATCTTCTCAATTTCACAGGTGTAGGGATATATAATTGTGGTTTTCATTTGCAATTCCCTATTACTGTTGATGTTGATAAATTTTGTATATCTTTGCTAATCATCTGTACCTTTTCTATGGCTAAGGGTCTATTGAAATATGATACCTAGTTTTTATTGGATTTGTTTATTTATTACTAAGTAGTAAGAGTTTATATGCTCTAGATATAAGTCCTTTATATGATAAATAATATACAAATATTTCCTCCTTGTCTGTGTTTAATATTTTCATTCTCATAACAGAGTCTTTTGAAGGGCAGAAATCCATAATTTTGATGAAGTACAGTGTATTTTTAAACAATTTTATGCATTATGCTCTTGGTATTTTATCTAAGAAATCTTTGCCAAAACCAAGATCATAGAAATGTTGAGCCTATGTTTTCATCTAGAAGTCTTACAATTTTAGGCTTTACTTCTATATCTATTGGTATGTTAGTCAATTTTTAATGTGGAAGTTTTTTCTGCTTTTGTTTTCTAATTGACAACCATGTGTTCCAGCACCATATTATGGAAAAGATCCTTCTCTGAATTGGCTTTGCAATCCTGTCAGAAAATCAGTTAATTGTGTGTGTGTGTGTGTGTGTGTGTGCATGCATGTCCGTGTATGTGCTTCCATTGGTCTACTGGTTTGTCTTTATTGTCACAAAGTCTTGTATTCTGAAGTTCTGACATCAGATGTAACTAGGATTGTAACTTCATTCACCTTTCAAAACGTGTTTTACCTATTTTACTTCTTTTCAATCCTCTATGAATTTTAGAAATAACTTGACATTATCAAAGAAAGAAGTTTTCAGTAATTTTCATTAAATTGTGCTAAATCTTTTTTAGATTTATCTCTAAGTATTTAATATTTTGTGGTATTGTATATAATATTTAAAATTTTGGATTTTTGGATTGTTACTAATATATAAAAGTATGCATATATATTCTAGAAGTTTTTTTGTAGATTCCATATTATGCTCTACACAGATGATCATGTTTATTTGAATAAAGACAATTTTTCTTCTTCCTTTTGAAATGTGAATACATTTTTTTCTCTGCTTACTGTACTCTCAAGGACTTCTAGTGCAATGTTCAATAGAAATGGTGATAGACAAAGGAAAGGAAAAGTGAAGGGGAAGAAGAGAGGGAAACAAACCATGATGCACTTGACTCTGGGGAAACAAACTGAGGGTGTTGAAAGGGGAGGTGGGTGGAGGATGGAGTAACTGGGTGGTGGGCATTAAGGAAGGCAGGTGATGTGATGAGCAGGTGTTATATGCAACTAATGAGTCATTGAACATTGTATTAAAAACTAGTGTCCTACTATACATTGGCTAATTGAATTTAAATTTAAAAGAAAAAAGAAATAGTGATAATGAAATCCTTGCTTTGTTCTTGATCTTACGGGGAAAACATTCAGTCTTTTACAATTAAATATGAAGCCAGTTGTACAGTTTTTAGATAACCTTACTCAGTTTGAGGCAGTTTATTTCCATTCCTAATTTGTGACATTTCTAAAGGAATAGATGTTAGCTTAGTCAAATCGCTTTCCTCCACCTATTGTGTTTTTTGTAGAAGTAGTGTTATTTCATCCTTGATTTTTAAGTATGTTTCATTAGGGAATTCACCTGGATCTACAGTTGTTTTTGTTGGTTTGTTTGACAAAGCTGTTAAGCCATACTGGTTATCTATTTCTTCTTCTTTATTTTTCATTTTATTTTATTTCTTTTCAGTGTTCCAAAATTCATTGTTTATGCACCACACTCAGTGCTCCATGCAATATATGCCCTCCATAATACCCACCACCAGGCTCACCCAAACCCCTTCCTGCCTCCTCTCCAAAACCCTCAGCTAGTTTCTCTGACTCCACACTCTCTCAGGGTTTGTCTCCCCCTCCAATTTCCCCCAACTCACTTCTCCTCTCCATCTCCCAATGTCCTCGTGTTATTCCTTATGCTCCACAAGTAAGTATCTATTTCTTCTTAAATGAACGTTGAGAGTTTATGCCTTTCAATGAATTTTCAATGAATTTTCCCTTTTGTTTAAGTTTTTAAATTTATCAACATAATTTTTTTATATTTCTTTATTTTCCTTTTATTATCTGAAGAATCTATAAATGTCACTTTGCCATTTATAATATCAGTAATTTCTGTCTCCTCTCTTTTTGTTCTTATTGGTCTAGCTATGGAACTATCAATTTCATTGATCACAAAGAACTATATTTTGGTTTTACTGATTTTTATTTTTGCTTAATATTTCACTGATATCTTTTCTGATTTTATTATTGCCTCACTTCTGATTAATTATAGTTACAATTCTCCTCTTTTTCTAATCCCTTAAGATAGAAGCTAGGTAAATTATTTAAAACAGGTATTTAATGCATTTATCTAGAATAGTGATTTAATATAGGAATTTAGTGTATTTTTAATCTCAGACACTCCAGTTATCATTTCTGGGAACTTGATTTAATTTTTTAAAACTTTTTAATTCTGGTTAATTATCTCTATTTAACTTTTAACCATATGGGATATAATAATAACTTTTACTGTTCTTGTTTGCAAAAGCTAGTATGTGTCAGTTCCCATCCCTTATGGTGCCTGAATGCTTGCTTGGTGAAGAGCATACACCTCCATCCCTTTTACTCTCTTCTGTGCTGTGTTCCTTCTCTATACTCTGACAGCCACAGCCACAGATGAGATAAACTCTCATCTGCCACTGCTTACCTTGACCATAAGTTCCTTTATTGCCCAATGTAATGCTTTGCCTGCCATGACTCCCTCAAAAAAATTACATTGAGTCCTTCCCCAGAGGAGCAAATCTAGTCCTAAATTCTGTTGCCTCTGCTCTTTCTCTGATTTGAAGATAAGGCTGGAATTTTACAGCTCATTCAGTGCAGACTGGAGACTGCAACTCAGTAGAGGAAAATGACATACCATGTAAGGTCACTCAGACAGTGGCAGCCCAGAATCAGAGCCTGTATCTCTTGGCTCAACTTGAATAGAATAATAATAAATCATGAAATATACTGTTCACACCAGAAAAGAACTGTTGTTTTATTTATGGATAAGGATAGTCTTATTTATGCAAATCACCAACATATATATAAGACATATATAGACACACACACATATATATATAGACATATATATATGTCTATATATATATGAGAGCAGAGACCCAAGTATATATGTCTATATATATATGAGAGCAGAGACCCAAGTAAACATATAAAGATGTACCATATTTCCACTATTCAAAGATGACCCTTTTTTTTTTAGATTTTAACATTTTTGAGGCTTACTATTGTAAACATATGTACAATTATAGCACATTTTTGTTTATTTGTTTTTCCTGGAAAAAAGTTTTATTAACAGTTTGTCTTAGAAACCTGGAAATTTATGCTTATTGATTTGTCTCTGGATATTTCTCTCAGTGTAGACAGAGATTTCAGATTTAGTATCCTCATTATGTTTTTAGTATATGATTAAACTATATCATAATGATAGGTTTTGGTGTTGAAAAACACAAATTGTGGAAAATAACAATCGCTCTTTTTTTTTCTTTCAGACTAAATATCTTTGGTTTTGAAATGACTTATTTATAGTAGCACCACATAATGTTAATTGTTTAATAGTTTTTCTACTGTAACTAATTATAATTGAATTTTGGGAAAAAAATGGTATATTTCATTGCTATCATTCAAACAATTTTGTATGTACTTTTATTTTGAGGGACAAAGTACTGATGATCTTTTTATCTCTTTAGACCATTGCAAAAAAGGTAAAACAGGTTTAAAATGGTATAAATTATTCTTACTACTTTTATTCAATTTTCCATTAAAGAAAATAATCGAAGATATTTTTCTTCAGCCTTTTCTTTTTAAGATTTTACTTATTTGAGAGAGAGAGAGAGTGCATGAGCAGGGGGAGGGGCAGAGGGAGAGGAAGAAGCAAATTCCTCACTGAGCAGGGAACCCAACTCTGGGCTGGAGCCCAGAACCCTGAGATTATGACCTGAGCTGAAGGCAGATGCTTAACTACCTGAGCCACCTAGGTGCCCCCTTTTTTTAGCCTTTAAAAGAGAGACTTGAGCTCCTATGATCAGTGAGTCAGAAACATATGTCAGGGAATTTAACTTATTTTACCCCAGTCTCCATACAGAAGTCCTTATCTCAGAGTTTTGCCACTCTTACAGAAAGAATTCTTACACAGACTATGAAAATTATACTTGGGCTTAATTTTGAAACTATATGACCCCATCCTGTGGTGGTAGACACTAAATTATGTGTTCTTAACTTTGGTTTCATGTGATTTTGTTTGCTTTGTTTTTAGTATTTGGTATGAAGTTGGCAATAGAGAATGAGTTATTATGCACTTATGGTTTCCTTTCTATAGGTGAGTTTTCTGCTGATGTTAAAAGAAATTTAGTCTGATAAATTGGCAGTGAAGATCATGTTTGTAGTTAAAGTGTTGATATTATAATTTATATTTCTTTATAAGTAAAAATAGAAGCTATACATGCTGAAAAGCTGTCATACATCAAAGATAGCAAATTTGTAGTTTCTCCGTGAAGAGTGCCAGAAATTCAACATACATGAACATTGTAGTTTCAACATCTATTTCAAAGATTGAAGAACAATTATCCTGAAAGATATGTTAGTAAATGCACCACATGTCTTATATAAGGTGATTTTAAATTCAAGATGGCCAGGAATCTGGGATGTTTTAATATTAAAGATGTAATGCTTTCCATATCATGAATTTAAAAAAAATCCAGTATGCTAAAGCCTTAACACAGAACACATAAACAGCATTGTTGCATGTGTTGATACAATGTTACATATTAATTATCTTTTGCACAAATTTAGTTATTCTCCTAATGACTTTGTAAGCACTTAATTTAATATTCTAAACAATGATTACTCTTTTAAATGTTCCCATTTTAACCTTTTGCTAGATCATGGGAACAAAGATTGACTTTTGTTGCATAGGAAATCTTACTTAGGTGACTTCTTAACTTAGAACATTAGGTGTAATACCAAACACAAACAATGAAAAAAAAAAAAAACGCTGTATGTTTGTCACTATTCTCATTTTTACATAATGCTAGTAATGATAACATAGCATAGTCAAAATGTTCAGGGCTTCTTAAATTGTGAACAATCGGGAGATAATGCTGTCTTAGTGCTCATAATATATCCAGTGCCTAAAAAAGTTTAGCATATTTTAGATGAGTGTTGTCAAAACCAATTTGTTTGCCCTGCCCATCAGTATAGATTTTATGATCATACCTCAAATATGTTTAGTTGTTTGTTTTAAACTTACTGAACTATTGAACTATTGTATAGATTGTGAAACACATACAAAAAGAGGAATAGAAAAAGTGAGATAAAATTGAACATTCACAGAGCTAGATTTCTCTTCCTTTGCTTTGTAGACCAATATATGAGATTACCAAAGCCTGCTGGTTTTATCCAACAGTGTTACCCAAACCGACACTTAGCCCATGAAAGACTTTTTAAAAAACTGTAAATAAGTGCAATTTCCTTTGCTCTCCAAGAGATATTTATTCTAGCCTAGTCAAGTCTACCCTAGCCTATTCTTATTTTATTTTTATATTTCTGGACATCTTCTGACTGCTCCAGTTTTCTTCAAACTCACAATATATGACTTTCATGCAACTTAACAGACTTCTGTAAATATTGGTACCTTTATCACATGAAAGGAATCCAATACCTAAGTAATTATATAATTTATATCCAAACTAAGGCACTGGTAATAATTATCGAGTTCACCAGGATAATACAAATAATGTTGTCCAGGAAAATAGCGCCCTTTTTCCCCCAACCAGTAGTGATTATTATGAGGTATATGTAAAGTAACCATTCTCTCATTAAAGCTCACCTGAAGCCATTGGTTTATGTGAAAGTTACCTGTATATAATTGTTTAAAGTTGTTACAAATCAGGCAAGCATTGCCTTTTAGCTCTCTCTAAATTTCTCATTTAAAAAAATTTTGACTTTGGAGGGTAATTGGGCGGCTCAGTAAGTTAAGTATCTGACTGTTTTGACTCAGGTCATGATCTCAGGGCCATGAGATAGAGCCCCTGGTTGGACCCCATGCTTAGCCAGTCTCTTGAGATTCTCTCTCTCCCTCTTCATCTGCCCCTCCCCCTACTTGCACACATATACACACTCTCTCTTGAATAAATAAATAAAATATTAAAAAAAATATTTTGCTTTTGGGGCACCTGGGTGGTACAGCTAATTAAACCTCTGATTCTTGGTTTCAGCTCAGGTTGTGATCTCAGGGTCATGAGATTGAGCCCCACGTTAATCTTAGTGCTGAGCATGGAGTCTGCTTGAGTTTTTTTCTCCCTCTCCCTCTGCTCCTCCCCACTGTGATCTCTCTGTCTCTAAACTAGATGAATAAATCTAAATAATATATGCATTTTGACTTTTGCATTCATAAATATTTTCTTCCTTTTGAACTTTTAAAATCTTTCATTACATGAAGATTTTGGGGGAAAAAAGGGAATAAAATAGGTTGTTGGGTTTTTTTTTGTTTTGATTTTGTTTTTTTGTTTTGTTTTGTTTTTGTTTTTTCCTCTTTTGATGGTGGCAAGACTAAAGTGTATCTGGGAAGGAAAGTGCCAGACAAAAAAGTGTGTGTGTGCAGAGAGGAAGTATGTAACATAAACAAAAAAAACCCCATAGTCCCGATATGTCCTTTGTTGTATACACTGCAATAAAATTGCTAGAAACCAGTTTAGTGAATACTTGTATGGGAAACAATTCTCATTTTGGAAAGTAAAGCATTTTCCCTTATGTCAGTTTAATGCCACTGCTTTAGTAAGAAAAGAACTGCTTTGTTTTTTCACTTTTATTTATGTTTGAGTTATAATAGCACTACATATGATTTCATTAGGCCAAGTTAATGGTATCTGACACTTTTTAGAGCATAATCCTCATAGTCTGGAATGTTAACTGCATAACTGCTTGGAGTGAGAGGTGCATCAGCTCGAAGCACAAGGGTTGGCTGGATTGAACTGGCTACACTGAAATTAATGGGTTTTCTTCTATCTGATTTTCAAATATATTTTAATTTAATTAATTTTAGTTTAAATTGAGTTCATTTCTCGGAAAAAAATTTTAAGAGCACAGTTAATTAGCTAAGATCCAAATTTGCCCTCTGATTCTAATTTGATAAGGGATTTCTTCTGGGCTCTTAATTGCCATATTTGCCTTTTTTAAAATTACAAATTCCAAGTCCAGGAAAAAGTTGCTAGCCAATTGCACTAATGCATTACAAAGAAAACATATATTAAAACAGAAACATTATTGGAACTGTATTTGTTACTTTGAAATAATGAAAATTAATCTCTGATAGCAGAATTGGAATTATATTTTTTAGGTATTCCTGGAAGTTCTTTAGGAAAAAAACATTTGCTTATTGGGGAAAAATAAAAAAGAATGCATTCTACTGAATAAAATTGTTACAAACAGTGAGCATAGTACTGTCTGAGAATGGTAAACTTAAAGAATATCTTTTTATTTCAATACATTTTTTAAAAAAATATTTTATTTATTTATTTGACAGACAGAGATCACAAGTAGGCAGAGAGGCAGGCAGAGAGAGAGGAGGAAGCAGGCTCCCTGCTGAGCAGAGAGTTCGATGCTGGGCTCAATCCCAGGACCCTGGGATCATGACCTGAGCCGAAGGTAGAGGCTTTAACCCACTGAGCCACCCAGGCGCCCCTATTTCAATACTTTTTAAATAAAAAAAAAATGCAACTACTATCAGAAATATTTGCCTATGTAAATTCCTTTTTTTAAAAAAAATATTTATTTATTTGAGAGAAAGAGAGAGTGTGTATGCAAAGCCAAGAAAGAGGCAGAGAGAGGGAGAAGCAGACTCCCCATTGAGCAGGAAGCCTGATGCAGGGCTCCATCTGAGGACCCTGGGATCAAGACCTGAACCAAAGGCAGCCGCTTAACCAACAGAACCACACAGGCACCCCTAAGTAAATGTCCTTTTTGACAGAGAAGTGGCAAAAAGTCATTTTGAGCAGTCTATTTTTACCCATAGGGAAGATGGTATTTTACAAACAGAGCAGTTCATCAGCTGTTCCAATGTGTTGTCTTAATTATCATTTTAAGACTAAAAAACTTCTGTAATTCTTTCCATAGAAAGCAATATGTGCCTTTACATTTACATTGAGTCAGAATTACTGTTCATATTTCTATGGGAAAATTGTGGAAGAAGGAAAATGTCTTTGTTTGGATTAGATAAGTTTGTGATGAACTATGATAAGGTTATTTATTAGAAGCAGTATCTCAAAAAATCTTAAAATTAGGGCGCCTGGGTGGCTCAGTGGGTTAAGCCGCTGCCTTCGGCTCAGATCATGATCTCAGGGTCCTGGGATCGAGGCCCGCATCGGGCTCTCTGTTCAGCAGGGAGCCTGCTTCCTCCTCTCTCTCTCCGCCTGCCTCTCTGCCTACTTGTAATCTCTTTCTGTCAAATAAAATAAATAAAATCTTAAAAAAAATCTTAAAATTAGGTATTGACTAGTTATAGTTTCATAACAATGTCATAGTAATGGAAACTGATGCCTAAGGCATGAAGTTATTAACAACTTGAAAATTTGAAATTGTGGTTCAAATGCATTGAGATTTTGTGAGTTTTTAAGATCAGAGTTAAGTGATTTTCTATATAAATAGTTTTATTTTATTTGTAGATACTTTCAAAACCCTTAAAATAAATATAGTGGCTACTCTATTTAGCAGTGTTCTGAATGTTTAGTGAATTTTTCACTGATATGTAATTTTTAGTAATGATTAAATGGTTAATCAAATAGTCCTTTACTCAGATTATGATATGAATGGTTATATATAATAATAAATAAGTCTTAAATTTTGGTCAGGCAATTAATTAGTATCTCTGTGAACTAACATGTGTTCTTTAAACTCTCTGAATTTCACTTCTTCTTTTTTTCTTTCTTGAGATCTATTTATTTATTTTAGAAAGCAAGAGTGGGGGAGCAGGGACAGAGGGAGAGGGAGAGAGAGAATCCTAAAGCAGACTTCCCGCTGAGCAGGGAGCCCAGGCAGAGCTTGATCTCACAACCTGGAGATCATGACCTGAGCCAAAAATCAAGCCAGGCACTTAACAAACTGAGCCACCCAGGTGCCCCTGAACTTTGTTTCTTTATCAGTAAAATGGAGGTAATGATAATACCCAACTCACATGGTTGCTGTGAGAACTTCTAGGGCAAAAAAAGTGCAGCTCTTAACCTAGTGTCTAATATGAACATTTATCATCATTATTAAGATTCTGAATTGCTAGTACTGAATATGGTGCTCTAAATTATTTCCTTGCTTATTTGTTTCCTTTCTCCTTTCTTCCCTCCCTCCTTTTTTCCTGTCTTCCTTCCTTCCTTCTCCCATTCCTTCCTTCCTATATTCATATATTTCTGACAGGATTTCACATTTGCTGTAATGCAGTGACTCCATATGCCTGTCTCTAAGCTGGCAGCTATTTTGTGCCTATTTAAAGTTCCTTTGAGGGACTGGGTGGCTCAGTGGGTTAAAGCCTCTGCCTTTGGCTCAGGTCATGATCTCAGGGTCCTGGGATCAAGCCCCACATTGGGGCTCAGCAGGGAGCCTGCTTCCCCCTTTCTCTCTCTGCCTGCCTCTCTGCCTACTTGTGAACTTTGTCAAATAAATAAATAAAATCTTGAAAAAAAAAAAAGTTTCTTTGAAAACAAGTACACTTTTGAGTCCATGTTTTGAGAGACCATGCAGGGCAGCATTTAAACTTGGTGCTGTCTCTCTCAGAGATCCAAGATTTCAATCTGGACAGAATGACTGGATAGAAATTGAGGCTGCCTCACTATCTTCTAGATGGGAAAAAGGTTGAAGTGGGTATTTATTTGGTGGTCGAAAGAAAGAAATGTGGCAGAGAGTAGCTGATTGTTCACTATATCCATTGTTTCTTCCTAGTAGACTCCTTTGCACTTAGGAGTGGCCCTGGACAGAATTCTGGCCAATTGAATATGGGCTGAAATTATTCAAGTCACGTCCAAGTCTGACCCATAAAAACCTCCCCTGTGCTACTTTACTTTCTCTTTTCCCATACAGTGACTGAAAATAAATGATCCTAAATCTCCAGGGAGTGCTAGAGACACAATTTGGAGTGAGTCAGGTTCATGAGTCACCACTAAGAAGAAAGGCCTTCAAAAAACTGCCTATTTAGGGACATATGCATTGGACTTTTATAAGAGATAAATAGACTTTAACATGTTAAGCACTGAAATTTTGAAGTTGTTTGTTGTAGTAGTCAGTCTGTTGTGACTCATACACTTTCCAAATGAGGTAACATCTACTCAGTGTCCTAGAGAAGGAAGTTAATTATAGAAAAGTCATCAAATATGACTTTTATGGTAGCAGAAGATTTAATTTAAAATACAGGAAATAGTAAGTGCAAAGGGTAAGAGGAGAGACAGGGATGGTAAGAGAGAGGCAAATAGAGAATAGCCTATTTCAGTAACTGCAAAGGGTAGTGTCTGTATACCTCATGTTTATTCCCTGTTCTTTGTTTCCTGGACTCCAACCACATTAGCCTTATTTCTGTTTCCTAAAGACACCAATCTCTTTTCTGCTGCAAATGACCTTCACCAGTGCTATTTCTCTTGCTGGATGTGTCTTCTCTGGAATCTTTGCTTGGCTAACTTCTATTTACCCATGTATCTCAAATTAAATGATTTTTTTTTCAAGAAAAAGCACTTTCTGAAAATCTAGTTTAATTATTAAATTATTATTTTTAATCTCTTTCATAGCACCTTTTTAAATTTTCCTCTAAAACAGTTATCATAATATATAATCATGTAACAGTATACTGAATTTTCAGATATGTCCTCCTATATATTAAGTGAAACAAAAGTTATTTATCACAGAAAAGTACTTGAAACAAAATAAGTACACAATTATTAGCAAATTGGGAGTCTAATATGAGACAAAAATGAGAATTAAGGAAGAATCTTTGTAAGTTATGTGCTTGTACTTTATCTTGTTGACAGTTAAGAGCTGCTCAGGGAGTTAAGCTGTTGACTTATATAATCAGGTTTGCTTAGTTTGGAAAATGAATTGAGAACAAGATAGGGTGAGATGGTGTTAGATAAGTCTAGAGGAAGTTATTCTATAATCTATGAGACAGTTGAAGATAGTATTAACTAAAGAAGTCTGAATGAGGATCCAAAAAAAGGCATAGAACTGAAAGGTGCTTTGAACATAAACTGAATGGTGAAAACAGTGGAAGGAGACAGTATAATGAAAACCACCCTTTATTCTTGGCAACTTAGAAACTGTATGACTTTGGTCAAATGGCTTAATTTTTCTTAAGCTTCAGTTTTCTCAGCCAAATACATACATGTTTCCTTTGGTGGTTTTCAAACTTGAACATTGGCAATAAATGAATACATAAATGAAATGTTCTTCAATGTGGGAGCTTCTTTAATTGGATTAAAGTCCAAAGAACTTTGGTCTGAAACTCCAAAGACCCCAGACTCCAAAACCCCTCCATGTTGTCTTTCTGATGCTTCACATTGATCCCTGAGAAACTCTTTGAGATCTGAGGAGCCAACATAACAACAACTGGTCTCCTGGAACTTTTCATTTTGATATTATGGATATATCCCAAGTTGAACTCATGATCATATTTCAAATCTGTTTCTCCACATACTGCCCCTTCTTTCTTCAGACTGCCTACATGCTCCCTGAGTTATCCTTTTCATTCTTTATTATTATTATTATTATTATTATTATTTTTGAGAGCGAGAACATACATGTGAATGGGGTAGGGGAAGGGCAAAGAGAGAGGGAGAGAGAGAATCTTAAGCAGGCTCCACACTCAAAATGGAGTTCAACATTTGCCTCAGTCTCAGGACTCTGAGATCATGACCTGAGCCATAATCAAGAGTCAGACACTTAGAAGACTGAGCCACCCAGGCACTGCCTATCCTCTCCATTCTTCATGCTTCTTTTCCTTTACCAACTGTTTACTAAACACTGTCAATCTGTATGTCCTCTTGTATATTCCCTATGAGGTATGGTCATCAATATTAAGATAGCCTACTAGCCCATCATGCTTAGTAAATTAAACTCATTATATAATCCCAATCTGCACAAGTACTTCTCACTTTGAATTCTCTCATTAGAATGAATTCCATTAATTTTTTTATCCATCCGCTCATGTGAAAACTCAGGGAAGTGCTAGAATCCTTTCTCTGTCTCTGTCTGTGTCTCTCTCTTATTTGTATGTGAGTGGTTAAGACCTCAACTTCAATCCCAGGAGAAACATCTAAATAGAAGGTATAGTTATTCAGCTCATCAATCAGATAACAATTGAAACCATGAGAAGTGATTAAATCAACCACGCAATGGATATATGATAAGATATGGGCCAGGGGACATCTCTTGTAAAGTTCATTTTAAAGACTGAAAAAGAACAACAAGAAAAATAAATGAATTAAATATATACACATAGAATTAAATAAATATGGGAAAATAAGATCAGATGTGAGAGGAAACCCAAGAGAGTGTTAAACTATAAAGACCTGGAGAAGCGAAAGTAGTCAACACTGTGAAATACAGCAGACAATAAAACAGACAAGAACTGAAAGGTGAACATTGATTTAGTGAACAGGAAAGGGTGTGTGTTCTTAGTGAGAGAAGCTGGTGGCATTCCGGGTTCAACATTCATGTCTCATTGTGTGGAAAGATGAGTAGAGAGTGAAACAGGATGGGTAGACACACCTCTCAGGAGTCGTGGTTCTTGAGGAAAGGATAGCAAGTTACAGCCTCTATGACCTTCAATTTCCTCATCTGTTCAATTATCATGTGCTAAAAAATGACGGCAGAAGACAATTATGTGACATAAAGAAACTTCACTTAACACTCTATGAAGTAGATAGTCTCCTTTCAGAGAAATACAGAATGGGACAGACAACAGGAAGATTTTATAGGATAAGTAATAAGAACAAGTAAAAGGAAAATAGAAAATATTTGATTGACTAGGACCACGTACTCAATCTTGTTTGAGATCAAGAGACTCAGAGTTGGCTTAGTGTTTGGGGACTGGTTGACTGGGTATACTATACTATAGTTGTATTAAGGTTTTCTGTTTTATCCTAAAGGTAACTGGAAGCTAAAAAGTTTTAGGAAGAAAAGAAACATGATATTTGCATTTCAAAAGATTGTTCTGGATCCTTTAGCTTAATCTAGAGGAAAGCAAGAGCAGAAAATCTCTTTACGAGGTCTTGGTACAGTCTAAGTGAGTAAGATGGTGGCTTTGGCTGATATATGGCAGAGGAAATGGAGCGAACTGAATGGTTGGATTCAAAAGACATTCAAAAAGTCACGCTGAGCGAAGACTTAGCTGGGGCAAGAGAAGGGAGCGGTGTCAAAGATCCCAGTTCCATTTCTGTCATGAATACCCGGACATAAATTCATATTGTCAAAGAGATGTCGACCACAGGAAAGAAAACAGGTTTAAAGGTCCTAATAGACTTTCGGGCATCAATGACATATTCCAATTATGTCCAGTATATAAAACAAATATAATTAGTGAGACATACCTTTCACCTAT
>NC_081559.1:141657947-141679144 GCF_022355385.1 Mustela nigripes
CTGGTTGAGTACACAGCTTATAGGCTGTGGTCAAATAAAAAGTTCCTCTGGAATTGCTGCTAACTCTTCAGTAAAAGTCCTAAAATGATTTTAAGTTTCAGGTGAGAGCTTTAATTCAGTAATTAAAATGTATCTAGTCCACTTTAGTAAACAACATTTTATTCTTAATTGAACTTCGTGTTTATTCTCCTCTCCCACCATGATTAGGTCTATAATTAGTCTGGAAGGAGTGGGATATTCAGTGTCTACTCTTCCCAGTCACTTTCTCTGGTTCCCATTGTAGAGCTGAAGTGCGAGGAGGCAATCCCCTAAGCCCGGGATTGGTTAGGGTGACCTTTCTCTTTATGAGGGATTCTGGAGAAATTTAGAGTTCGTCTCCAGGGAACATAACTCTGCAACACTCTTGCTTCTAACCAAGTCTTACTCCTGGCTTTTTTGCAGTCCCTTTGTGGACCACGTTTTCTTCCAAGGTAGGACATAAAGGTGGAGGCTAGACCTCTTAAGGCCACCACTTCTAACATGCTGTTTTCCCAGGGTGGAGTTGGGCATCACTCCGCTCTCCCTCATCTCACCTAGTTTTAGGGGCACATACATAACAGATGTTTTCCACAGACTTGTGGTATCCCCTCATAAGGCATCAGGTAAGGTTGTAGTACCCCTCAGCCCTCTCCATTTGGAGAGGGAAATAGCAGTGTTGTTTATTTCACTTTAAAGATCTTATTTTTCAACTCTCTCATAACCATAACCCTTCCTAGTTCCCTGCTCTGGTCAATGGTCTTGGAGGTGCAAAACTTCTAAGTGTCCCCACAGTAAGTTTTGCATTTCAAATCTTTTGTGTATTTTTTTTCCTCCACAGAATCTTCTATTTTATCAACTGTTACAACTTCATTGCAAAAGGTGTGCAAGAGGAGGGAAATTAAGTTGGTAAATATTTTGAAGCCAGACAAATATTTGGCCAACGTTTTAAACAGTGGAACTACTTAATCAAAGAAAAATCTTACTTGTAGGGCCAAAAAGGAAAAAAAAAAAAAAAAGAATTGTACTCATTGAAGTAGAGTTGGTAAGCTTGGAAGGTGGATTTCCCTCCCTCTCTCTACAAGTCCTCACCCATGACATCACTGCCCTCCGCAGACACCACTGGAATTTGAAAAGTATTGGAAAACCCCTCTTGAAGACCATATAATGAACAATTAAAAGGTTTACACTAAAGAAGACTGAAAAATCAGATCTGTGCTGGGGAGATAATGAAGACTATGAAAACAATTAGGAAATAATAAAATGTTTGCCAAAAAGGTAGAAGGAAAGGAGGTGAGAAGGATTTGAAAGGACAGTATGCAATTAGAGAGCAAAAAGACACAAATGACAGAGACTTCTTTCAACTTGGTGGGCCAAAGGGACATGCTTATGTCATTAACCAATACAATAAAAGGGAAAGAAACGTGATTTTTGCAGAAGAAGAAAAATCTTCTGTTGACATATTACTCTGGAAGAGCCTGCAAGATATCCCAGGCAAGGATGTGTCATTAGCATATGAAGTCATGAACTCTGTGACTTGCTTACTGTAATGAAAAATTCCACATGCATAACTCTATACTTTTTGATTACTCTTCCAATAAAGAATTCTGTCTTTGGGGGCATCTAATCATCAAAGATTACCTCATTCACACAATAGAATAATCACTAGAAAACACAATAGCTAATTGGGACTCTTGAAATTAAATGTGGTGGTGGTTTTGCTTGTGGAAGGGTACTAAATGGCTCATGATTTTAATTTTAATTATAAAAAATGACTTTCTAATAGTCATAACTGCCTTTATATCAAAGAGGTGATATATTTCTTGTTACTGGAAATGTTCAGTCTGAATAAAGAATGTCTGTTCGACAGGCATGTTTGTCAAAGCACTCACGTAGCTGGTAAGTGGTTGACTCCTAATTTGTAAGTTGTTCTGCAGTTTTCAGTATCTGTGAGTCTATGACCCCTCTTGAGTTTTAAGCTAAAATGTCCACATATCAGAAAAAATGTTACTGTTCAATTGCTAAGTTTTCATGGTCTCAACTTGAACCTTTTCCCACTTTCTCAGCTTACCCATACACCACCCTCCATAAGACAAGTATGCAAGTAAATAGCCTACAAAGAAGATGTAATTTTCTACTGCTACAGTTTATTGCTCTTGTGATGACATTATAGTTTACTGGATGACATAGGTAGAATCATGAGACTATTTACCTCCCACCACCTAACCCTACCATATTTCCTGAAGATTTTACAGTGTCTACCCCTACTTAACACTGCCGGTGATTAAATTTTTCAGGTAAAATTTAGGATCTGGAAACAAAACCTTCATAATCTGATCTTGTGTAATTGGTAGAGCATCATCTTTTGATTTTACATTTTTCCCATTACATTTTATTTTCTAGCAAAAATGACTTTTCATTCCACAGACATACACTAAAACCAAACATATCTGTGCCTTAAATGCCTTGGTTCCTTTTCTATACTGAAAATATTCTGCTTTCAAAACTTGATCAAGTTTTAAAATTTTTTCTCTCATGACATTTTTTATCCTACTTCAATATCTAATAAATAATTACATTGTTACAAATGAATAATTACATTGTTAGTAGGTATCTGTTGACCTCTAAGCCACCATTTTAGAAATATGTGATCTGCATGTACAATTTTAAATTTTCTAGGACTAGCGGGGGAAAGGGGGAGCCCAGGTGACTCAGTTGGTTGGGCAGTTAACCCTTGATTTTGGCTCAGGTCATGATCTCAGGGTCCTGGGCTGTAGCCCTGCATCTGGCTCCATGATCACCGGGAGGCCTGCTAGGAATTCTCTCTCTCTCTCTGTCTCCTTGGCCCCTCTTTCAGCTCACTTTCTCTCTCTCTTTAAAATGAATTAATCAGTCAATCAAGAAGTCTTTTAAAAAGAGGGGGGACCAGGTGAACCTAATTTTATTCATATTTAACTCATACCAAATCTTATTATTTCAAAATATAATCGATATAAAATTATAAATGAGACATTTAAATTTTTTATATTATCTTTAAAATCTAGTGTGTGTTTTACACTTAGAGCCCATCTCAATTTGGACAGGCTAAATTTAAGTACTCAATAGCACAAGTGGCTATTGTCGTTTATATCTACAAAGCAGCAATAGGAGTTGGCCAACATTGGTTCATGGCCAAATCCAGCATGATACCTGTTTTATTCTATTTTATTTTATTATTTTAAAACCTATTTTAGTGTGGCTTGGGAGCAAAGGTAAATTCTCACATTCTTAAATTGTTGAAAAAGATGAGAAGAAGAATATTTATTGACACCTGAAAATGATATGAAATTCAAATTTCAGTGTCCTTAATAAAGATTTATTAGAGCATAGCCATGGTTATTCACTTATAGATTTTCTGCAGCAAATTTCATGCTAAAAACGACAGAGCCAATTAATTTTGAGTGGCTGTATAACCCCAAAAGCATAAAATATTTATCTTCTGGCCTTTTACAGAAAAAGTTTTCTAACCTCTTCTTTAGAGGGTTCCTTCTGCTAGGATCATGATCACATTTTAGTTACCTTTGTTTGCACTCAGCACATGGCTGACTCACAAAAGAGACTTAAAAATTTCAGAATAGAATATATTTTATAAATTCAATGAAACAAGCATTTATTGAACAACTGCAATCCTAAAACATACTCTCTCGACCTAGAAATCATACGTTAGAATTTTTCCAGTTCAAAATACTGTACCACCAGGACAGAGAAGTGATAACACAGAATCAAAATCAGAATTCTCAATTCAGATAGATCTGGGTCCAAGTTCCAGTTTTGCATTATCTGTAATCTTGAGTAATTTATGTACCTACCAATATTAAAGCGGTCAGTCCCCAAACATGCCTAGCCCAGGCAACAATGAATCTGCTTTCTGTCGCTATATATTTATTTTGCCTTTTCTAAGATTTTATATAAATATTTATAATGTAAAAAAATTACTTCCTCTGCAGTCCTTTGATTCACTACCCATAAAAAGGCAAAATAATGCTTAACTCACAGGGTTATTGCAACAATTAATTGAGATGGTGTGTATAATAATAGTATACTGACTGAACATGATAAGTTTTCAATAAATGTTTTTTTTGTACATATATCTAAAGTTTCCTAATCGAATTTATTCTTTTCAATAGCTTTCAGTTATTGTTTTTGAAGGAAGTGATACTTTAATTACTATCGTTATTAAGACTATGAGTATTCACTAAGGAAAGTCTCAAAACAATATAGGATAGTAAAAAATATTTTGGACAATAAAATACATTGTTAAGACTATTAGGATTGGATATGTCCTTTAAATGTATATAAATACATAGTCTATTTAAATGGAAATAAAGAATATCTTCAAAGGAAAATGGGGGATTTATGTACAAAGAACATGAAAGAAATATTACTCAGAAGCTTTAATAATTTTGGAATCAGAAACACACATGTTTTAGTAATATACTACATAGCTTTACCCTAGACCCATAAAATATTTTTAAGATCACAATGTAAAAATTAGTAAGTGATGGCAAAATGTTACAAAATATTGTTCTATTTAATATTATAAAATTATTCAAATCACATAGTTCCATTTATTTCCCTTGTTGAAATGATAACATTGCTGAAAATAATTCTTTGGACAGTTATGTTTAATTTAGGTTTTATGAGTCCTTGGAGTGAAGAGAGGAAGAGAGTTGTAATTTTCTGGACGTAGAGAATCATCTGCGATGGTAAACTGGATAAATGCTTGTGCTGCCTCGCGGGAATAGCACAGAAAAGAGTAGCTGGTCCTATTCTGCTAGTGCCCCGGTCTCCATATTCTTTCAAAATCAGTGGCCTTAGAGGGATCATGAATTGCTGAGGTAGAACAATCCTGGCTCCTCTTTATCTCTCATCTACTGCCTTTGAAATCAACTGGAGCTGTATACTTGGACGCAGCACAAAGGGTGAGGCTGGAAATAAAAATATGGCCTAGGATTTGTGATGCTCAAGTGATTCAGATTCATTTCTCCAATAGCTGCAGTACTGAAATATGCTAGACTTATCACTGATACATGGCAGCTCAGAGCGTTCTAATTCATTTTACAGAAGTAATCCTATCCCAGCTCTACCATTACTCTTTTCAGTAGAACTTATGTTTGGTTCCATTTGAAATCATTCATCATTAAGTCCATAAGACCCTGATGTTATCAAATTATGCAGATATGGAAAGTGTCCATGCCTTCTTTGTGGGCAAAATTCAGTTTGTTAAAAATGTCTATGATATGCAATGCTCGCATGTGATATAAAACACACTCTCGATATGCCAAACTCTTCTCTTCCTTCATTTGAGCAGTTTCTGGACTTCTACATCCTCTGTCCTAATTAAATATGGAGATAAACAAACCCCTTTGCTTCTTTATTCAGCATACAACAAAATAGGCTTTTTTTTTTTTTTATGTGTAGGATTGATATTTTTAAAATAATGTTCTGCATAACACTTGTTCAATTTTATGGGTGCACTGCACATATATGATACTGTGTACCTTATAGAAAGCATGTTCTGTGTCTACTTAACTGGCTTATATATTACTATATATAATATATTATATATAATATATATATAATATATATATATAATATATATATATTACTATATTATATATAGTAATATATATTAATTTTATTTTGTATTGATAGTTCTTCATTATCAGTTAAGAGGATTCATTATCAGTTAAGAGGATTTTGATTTTACTACTTCATCAAAGATAAAAATAAAAAAGGAAAATAAAATGTGTTACATGCACAGGAAACATATGTAAGGAATCCAGAATATAATTATCACTGTGTGATGTTTTACAATAGAATGTTGCAGATTATTACTGATTCATATCTTAATTTACTTTCTATCTTAATTTACTTTCTTCTCTTCATTTATAGCATTGTTTCCCACTCTGTTAGGCTTACTTTATGCATCAAAAATAGATCTAGTTTTTTGAAATATTTATTCTCATGAAATGGTCACTAACAACAATAATGACACAATTATATTGCCCTTAGCTTCCTTAGATTTAGTTATGTTTGTCCTGCAAAAAAGTATTCACATCGATTTAATTGAGAGAAGCCAAACATTTAATGAGGAGAGAAAGAGGATAAAGGGTTCAAAATTTAACTTTATTTTACTGATAAATACCTAATGAGTGTTGCATTTTTGCAAATAATTTCAGGGTTTTAAAAAAATTACTCTGTAGTTTATTTTAAAACTATCATCATGTAAATAATAATTTATTTTATATGAGTATAATTATTAACCTGTTTCAGTTCAAAATAATACAATCTTTTGGATTCTTCAGACTCTCACTGAGTAGGCAGTCTCTTATTTTAAGTCAAACTTCTATCACTAATCATGGAGGAACAAAGATGTGTCCAAATTTTGAAGGAACATGGGTGTCCCAAAGCTCAGATAATGAATTTTAGCTCTCTCTGGAGAAAAGCCTTTCCTGTATGTAGCCTGGCAATATTCCAAGATTTCTTTTTAAAAGTAACTCCATATGTGTACTGAAAATAAGCTAGTGATGTTTTAAATCAACTGGAAAGAGAGGCTGTTCTTTTCAATATTTTTTTCCTGAGCATAACTTTGAAGTGCAGCATTTGGGGATTATGAAGGTTTGGGTTACCTGCTGAATGAAGGCATGGAAAATTATTTGAAAGTACCCCTTTTTTTTTTTTTGAAACTCTACTTTAAACTTATGAAATATCACCTGTGGTTAAGCGAAGGTATGCAACTCAAAGCATTTTTTTCGACCTAAAGACAAAGAGTTAATTTTAAATTGTGATTATATTTTCCAAGTTTTCTATGGCTACAAGATCATAATCAAAAGTTTGTGGTTCACTTCTTTTTAAAGTCAGTGGATGATGGGGACAAGTAAATGCTATTAAATTGAAGAAAATCTGGGTAAATTTATAATGACTTAGGTACTGTGAGCAAAACTCAACCAAAGACCACAGCTTACTATGCTCTAATGATTGTCTCACAGCAGGTATTTTAAGCGATTTCATGTCCAAATAAATTCAACTTGCATCTATTTCTTGGTAATGTGTTCTGAATTTGCTTGATGCATTCAATATTACTTCAAAATATTCAAGTAATATTTTCAGCAAGAGGATAACTGCTGTTTGGCCAAATTTGCATCATGTAAATATGAAGGAAAATGCATTTGAATATGCATTCTTTCACAGAAAACAAAGGAACTGTAATAATATGTCTTATTTGCATCATGAAAGATATCCTTTGCTAATATATCACGAAATGCTTGATACAGTTGGATACTAATAGCCTTGTGAAAGGATATGAATGGTTATGTATTTAAATATTTAGTTTAGTATGCAAAATATTTCACTATATCCGAACAGGAAGAAGGCTGCATTTTCTTTCAGAGGAAACATAAAATGATAGTAAAGTAACAAAACAGCTGATACTTATTAAAGTAAATGGCAATTGAGTTAAAAATCATGCTGCAGAGATACTGTAAAGAAGTCACTATAGAAACTCAGTGGCAGAGTAAGTCAACATTTACAAATAGGTAAATTTTTTTTAATTTATATATTTTAAGTGTAATATAGTAAAGTTTTTTAACTTATAATAAGAGAACATTCACTAAAATATGTGATTCATGAAATTCAGGAATATTTATTGAAGTTGTCTGTGGTGTGGCCAACACTGCACTAGGGGTTGAGAAGTCAGTAAGATAGAAGAGAAAAAGACAACGTGGGTGTGTGGGAGGTTCTTGGCTTTTGAGTAAGGAGCTAAGTTGCACATGGGAGGAGACATTGTACGTATAAGGAGGAAAAGTGTTCAGCCTCAGGTGCACACATGGGAATAGTCTTGTGGCTGTGGCTACATGAACAAAGGCAGGGGAAGTTGTCACAAGAGGTCTGAGAGGTCGTAGAGGCAAGATCACCTTGAACACCATGCAAAGACTGGATTTTAATTGGAATGAATTAGAGGATTTTGATCAGAGGGATGACTATATGTGAGTTATGTTTTGGCTAAGCATTAGGATTTAGAGAACAGACAGTAAGTGGGCAAGAATGGAGGCAAGCAAGACAATTTAGGTGCCCATTACAACAGTCAGGGAAGAGATGATGGTTTCTTCAACTGTGGATTAGAACAGTGGTGATGGTGGATTTATTAAAAAGTGGCTGAATATTATACCTACAGTATTCTGAAAATAGAGTCAGCAAGGCTCAATGATTAATTTCATGAGGAATATAAGAGTAAAAGAGTAAGGGATGGCAGGAGATGAAGTTAAAAGTTTGGAGTTTTCACTGACTGTGCTGAAGAAGCTTGTTAAGGGAGTGGCTTTGGGGAGAAAATGTCTGAAACTGACTGGACAAGCTAAGTTTGGAATGGTTATTAGACATTCGAGCTGAGTGGTCTGATAGCAATTGTCTATACAGACATTGGAATTAATGTGGAAAGCTAGAGTTGAGATACAAATTTGAGAGTCACGTAGTTATTGAGTGTATCAAAATGATTAGACTGGATGAGTAGATCCAGTGAGTGACTGTAAACAGAGATGAATATCTAATGATTTATTAAAAAATTAAATATAGTCTTAATTACTTCCTTTTTAAATATTTTCAGGTTCATATATATAAAGAAAGCTCAAGAGACAAAATTGGACACTGTAATATCAAGGAAAAAATAACAAAACATTGACAAATAAAGAAAAGGAAAACAGAATTGCCACAATTATTCTGGGGAACAATTTGCTGTTATGTATTATTTTTTAATATGTATATGCCCTATGACTTAAAATTTACACTTATGGATATACAATAAGAACATGTTATTAATATTTATTGTATAGCTCCAAAAAGACATATGGAAGGGCTTTTATTGAACCATTGTAACTCAGCATCTATCAGAAGAGAAAGGGAAGCATAGGTGTGAGATATTCAAACACTAGAATATTATTCAATTCAACTGTTGAATTGTATAAAGCAGAGCTGTATGTATCAAATTTTGATTGGTTTCAGACATAGGTCAACAAAGCAAAGTGTAGAGTATTTTGTATAGTTTTGAAATCCTTTGTCTCAATGAAAAATAAATATTATGCATATATGTAGAAATATATATTGTGATATTTATATGAAATGAAATATGAAGGCCTGATAGGCTTCAAACTTAATTATAATTATTGCTTCCTGGGCATAAAATGGAGAGGAAACAAAGAGGATCACAATATTATTTATACTGATTTATTTATCAAAAATTATAAAATGATCCGATGTAACTACGTCAGAATATCTCCGCTCCTTATCTGTGTGTATACTATGTTATGTTCTTTTTCTACACATTTTTACTTCTTTTTAAGGGAAAAAAAATCCATCTGTGTGTGTGTGTGTGTGTGTGTATGTGTGTGAAAATTGAATTAGGAACATTTCCAGAAATTGAGTCACTATGCTATAGAGTTGGATTGCTCAGAGAACTATTAAATCAGTTGTAAGATACTTGGCTCTAAGTAAAGGGCTTTACTAAACTCTATTATTAGCTTTTCCCAGTGAAGATGTTAGTGTTTTCCTTCCACTAGTTTCTCATCGTCAACTATAAATTCATAGCATCACCCAGCCCAAAATGAAAAGGGAGGAAACAGACTACATCTTAAAAGGAAAATTTCAGCCCCCACACAACCTGGTTTGAAACTGAAATAGACATCATGGGGAGAAAATTCACAAACAGCAGATGTTGTGGTTCACTTTTCAATTGTTGATATTAAACAAGAACACCTCTGAGATTCCACATCCTGTGTTTATGGATTGTAGTTAAAATGGTAAAACGGTATATTCTGGTACTTTTAAATATTTTATGATGCAAGGCATTTATGATGAAGAATCATTTTACTCACAAAATGTTAGATTTCTTCCTGTATTCTATTTATTTTAACATGAAAGAACACTACACCTTTAACCTGTACTGAATGAGCTTGGAAACAAAGAATAATATTGTGGTACAAAGTGATTTTGTTCAAAGTAAATGATTTTATTTTCAGAGAGATAAATGTTCAACATAACATGTGGAATATTATTTTTAATTGTATTCAGTAGGATTTTGAAAACAATAAATTAATGGAATTGATAAAGATGCAGAATCCTCAAATTAAGTAATTAGAGTTAAATATTAGTAATGAGAAAATATCCTACACTACTAATATAGAATTGTGGTGTTTTTAAATAGATAAGGTACCAAAAGGTAAAACTTGCCAAATTACTAGTCAGCCTTCCACTAGGTCTACTTAGGTTTGCATTCTAGATGTTTTACAGTCACATGAAGAAAAATTATGTTCTCTAAAGCTTCTATTTTTAATTCTTCATGTATCTTTCACATGTCTGCTATTGATTACAGAGTGTGAGAGAGTAAAGGTATTTTTACAATGAATTTCCTTTTACCTGAAACAAAACAGTGTGCTTGCTGAGGTCTCTGATCTCTGGTTGCAGATTGCCTGGGTTGGAATTACATAAACTCTTTTTAAAAAATTTTACTCGCCTTTAAGATGAGGCTCATTGTTTTGTGAAGATTCAATAGGAGAATATATAAAGGTACCTAGGTACATAAAGGTACACTAAAAATGCTTGGCAAGGGATGCCTGGGTGGCTCAGTGGGTTAATCCTCTGCCTTCGGTTCAGGTCATGATCTCAGGGTTCTGGGATCGCCCAGCATTGAGGCTCTCTGCTCAGCAGGGTGCCTGCTTCCACCTCTCTCTCTGCCTGTCTCTGCCTGTTTGTGATCTCTCTCTCTCACTCTGTCAAATAAATAAATAAAATCTTTAAAAAAATGGCAGCTGGCAAATACTCATATCTTTCTACAGCATACTTATTATTGTTGTTGCTGTTGGAAAGAAGTAGTTTTTATAAATCGTCTCTGGCTTCTCAGTATCTACCTTGGACCCCCTTTAATTCATTCTCCTTTAAGGATTATTTGGAAAATCACATCTGATTACTTCCTTCCCTAATTAAAACTATTAACACTTTTAAATTACTTTTAAGCCAAAGACCAAATATCCATAACTTCCCTTTAGTGTCCTGCACGATGTAGCCCTTACCTTCTTCAAACAATTTTCCCACTGCTTTTTCCTCTCCAGACATATTTTGCCTTCTCAAAATCACTGACCTCCTCCTTGCTTTAGAACGACCTCATATACATGTGATACTTCTACCCAGTTAATTCCTATTTACCTTTTAGAGCTATGTTCTAAATTCAGTTTCTCTGAATCTTCCTGGAAACTCTACAAAGCCTCTCATTCAGGTCAGTTTTGCTATACAACACACATTTCCTAAAGCTTCATGGTCACTTTTATTATGGGATGATATTTTGAGAGTTTTCCACCTGGAAAGCATATAATGAGTTGGAGTAAGCATCACGACATCTCACTCAATTGCCCATGACTATTTAAAGTTCATTCAGACTACAGAAAGGAAGAGGAGGAATTAGAATAGT
The DNA here is from genome assembly GCF_022355385.1 of Mustela nigripes. Taxonomy (NCBI): domain Eukaryota; kingdom Metazoa; phylum Chordata; class Mammalia; order Carnivora; family Mustelidae; genus Mustela; species Mustela nigripes. The sequence continues at coordinate 141,669,457 of NC_081559.1, forward strand.
AACAAGAGAGCTCAGACCTCATTGAGTCCCAGAGTGAGGGTAAGTAGGCAGTTTGGGAAATTTAAGAGCTTGGGAAATGGAGGAGCTCAGGAAACTGGCTAGGTCTCTAGATAAAGGAAGGAAATTAACCAAATCCTAAAGTATCTCACTGCACATCACGATGTAGGAGCATGTAAACAGTCCTACTGATATTTCTAGGCATTCAACCCTGAAACAACTTCAGGTGTCCCCGTAGCCTTAGAATGCTGCAGACAGGTTTCCTATACTTCGTAACAATATAGATGTTCCTTAGAGAACTGTTGTACCAAAACAGATCAGAATAGTATACAGCAGAAATACACAAAGAATGGAGATGGAAGGAAACCACTGAGGATGTCCCAAAATAAATGGCAGGCATGGATGCCTCGCCATCACCACATCAGTGATGTTGACCACTAAGTCTGGACTGACCCATCAAGTGATCTCAAGAATTTAGATGAAGCCTCAGAGAAAATACATCCACTAATAAATTAGAGGCCAGAATATAATTTAAGTTCAATTATGCGAGGATAATTTAGTTATTTTGTTGCAATATTGTTTTATTGCATGTAGGTATTGGCTCTCCCAAAGTCTGTAACTCCATGCTAGACTGCAAGCTACACAAAGACAAGAACATTTTCTATCTTACTTTTCTATCTTCAATATACAGTACAGTCTCTGGCACAGGTTAAGTGAGTATATATTTTCTGCTTGAAAGAATAATGATGATGAACAAGATCAGATGTTCCAAGAACATTATGGAAATATGTGTATTTGAATTAAAACTCAGATATTATAAAAAAGATTCCTTGACTTAAGGCAAAGTTGTTGCCTTGGAACACTTGGCCAGTCTGATCCATAACTCTCACATCTGTAAAATAAACATATTAATAACCTCTATCACTGAGTGTTGAAAGAGATAAGGTGAAATGATGTATATGTACCATATATAAGGTTCATTTATTTAAGATCTATATTAATTTATTTTTACTTTCTAACCTCGTGTGAAAGCAGAAAACATCATTTTTCTTAACTCTATTTTGTAGGAAATAAAGCAATGCTCATACATTTATATAGCACGATATATAATCACATGACCTAAGACAAAAATTCTTTATAATTGGAAATAGTTCTTCCACACAAATGTAGCTATCTGAGGAAATTCTAATATTCCTGAATGGTAGATAAGGAGTTCAACATTTTATCAAATGTTGCCCTTAAGTTATTCTCTAAAAGTATTTAGGGAAGTATTCCATCTATTTAGGTCTATGAATTAGTATTCATTGGAATTATTCTTTTAGGAGTCATGAGTTTTTTTAGATATTAAATGTCTGAAGATCCACATCAGACTAAGCTATTACTATGGACCGAACTTCACTCCCTTCCCCCAAATTCACAGATTGTAACTTAACCCCCAAGAACCTCAGAATGTGACTGTATTTGTAAATAGAGCATTTAAAAAGGTAATTAAGTTAGAGTGAGGCCTTCAGGATGGGTCCTAATTCAACCTGACTGATGTCCTTATAATGAGAGTAGATTAGAACACACGGGAAGACACTGGGCATACCTGGACACAGTTCAAGGGCCATGTGAGGACACAGCAAACAGTCAGTCATCTGCAAGCCACAGAGAGAGGTCTCAGAAAAAAAATGAAACTTGACAACACCTTGAGATCTTGGACTTCCAACCTCCAGAACAGTGAGAAAATAAATTTCTGTTGTTAAAGCCACCCCGGTCTGTGGTAATTTATTATGGCAGCCTTAGCAAACCAATAAGGCTACCATCAGTATTATTTATTTTTCTGTAATATTCTACAGTGTCAAAATATAAAAGCAAATTTCAACTTCCAAGATAATGATATTTATTGCTTTCTTTTTAAAATTTTTTTATTTTTTTAAATAAACATATAATGTATTATTAGCCCCAGGGGTACAGGTCTGTGAATCGCCAGGTTTACATACTTCAGAGCACTCACCATAGCACATACCCTCCCTAATGTTCATAACCCCACCACCGTCTCCCTCCCCGCTTCCCCTGGCCACCCTCAGTTTGTGACATCAAGAGTCTCTTATGGTTTGTCTTATTTAATACTTTCTTGAACTAAGCATGATCTAGGATTTCATTTTGGGGGTATACGCCCAATGGAAATGTCTGCTGACAACCATGATAAAGCTATTTACAGCAGCTTTATTCCTAACAATCCCAACCTGGAAACAACCTAAATGTGCATCGACATGAAAGAGGATAAATACATTGTGGAATATGACACAGATACATGCAACAAGCAGATGAATCTCAAAATATAACTTTGATTGGAAGAAGCCAGACACAACAGAATACCTGCTGTGTGATTTTATTTAAATGAACTTCATAAAGAGCCCAAACTAATTTATGATGATGATGATGATGGACATCAGACTCATGACATCACTGGGTAGGTAGGTAGTGAATGGGAAAGGGAGTTTGAGGACAGGTATGCTGAAAATTTTGTGTACATGATCTGATTGGCGGTTAAGAGAGTGACTATATGAATTAAAAAAAATCATGGAGCAGAATATTTAATATCAGCATGGTTTTTGTAATTACACATCAATTACAAAATGAAAAATAATATTATCCATTTCATGTTACTTTTTAAGTATACATTTCATGATGAATAGGTCTCTGTGCTTCTATCAAATCTTTGATACATCTTCCTTAATTTTGAATTTGTAAGTTGGGCAGGAACCAGGAAATTATAAATTTTGCTTAGGTGACTTTTCTTGGAAATAATGCCATTTTTTTCAAAGTGTGATAAAACTTTCCTAAACCCTTGATCTTTCATATCCTTTGTTTGCATATGTTGCTCCCTACCTGCCCAAGTCACTTTCTTTATCCTCTTCTTCAGACACTTTCTTCCAATATGGAACACTACCTGTTCTTCCAGAAACTGTTCCTATGTCACATTTGGGTCCTCTTTGAAGCCTCTTTCTACTGTCCAAAGCAGACTTAATTAGTTGTCTATGTTCCTGAACTTATACTATATTGTAATATGTTTTTATATGTATGCCTCCTGCACTTAAAAGATGCCCAAATTGTTGAATGAACAAATTAATGGAATAAATTGTATGTAGACTTAACCATGGGGTAAGAGTGAGGTTGGCTCTTTGAATTATGTTAAAGGAATATTGTTTCTTTGATTAGAAGAGTTATCCTTCTTTATCGCTCATATGGTAATTTGTGCATTTCTTCTGATAGCTTGAATCAAAGTATAATTTATATGTCAATCTCCCCTGCATGCTAGAAAATTTCACAAGTACCAGCACTGTACTTTATTTATTCTTATTATCCCATTACTGCACTTATCAACATTATAGATAGTATTTGGCACTTAATAGATGTTTGTTATATGATTATGAATCAGTGAATTTAGGAGTAGTCATTTAAACAATGAATACAAAAAGTTGTCATCTTTACCCATTCATTAGATTTGCCATACTACTAGTTACCATTTTTCTAAACTGAGCTGAATTTTTTTGTAGACCTCCTACTATCAGAGTACAATTTGCACCAGAAAGTTTGAAAAGTCCTTCATGGGTAACAAAGTTTCCTAATAAATAATGAAAAATAAATGTTTACTAGAAAGCTATCTTGAAAAACAAGAGGAAAGTTATGAAAATAAGTTTACCTGACATTGCATTTAACTAAATTTAAGTTTTCAGTGCTCTTAGTATAAAGAATGAATAAAATATTGATTATGGGATATGCATATATGTATAGAATATATATATTCTAATTAATTATGTGGTAATTACGATATGAACTCTTCCATTTTGTCTTTGATTTGAGCATGACTTTGAATATACTTGTCAATAAAGTCATTAAAGAGCAGTGAAGTGTCTCATCATTTCATCAACTTTCTTGATCCTTTGATGGCCATCTATTGTCATCCTCTTTGTTCCAACATTTTTCTTTTATATTAACCAGCATAAATAAATCAGATTTTTATTTGTTAATAATTCAACTGTAATTTGAACATTTCTTACTATATCACTTTCAGTAAATGCAAGAAATCCTACAACCTTTTCAAGTTTCATAAATTATATTTATAAAAATTCGTAGTGTATTCTTAGTTTCTTGAGACACTGTCCATCAATTACAGAGACTTAAATACAATTGATGGAGTAAATAATTTTAAACAGATAGCAAATTTTGAATGATCAGTCTTATAAGATTTACATCAGTAAAAATGCTCCTATAATGACTAGATTTTTGCTTTCTTTCATAACCTCAGAACTCTGGATAGTAATTGTATAATAATACATACTCATATAGTAAATACTCATGATTAATCTATGGAATAAAATACATTGACCATAAGTGAGAATATATATATAACATATATATTAGTAAATATATATTGTTTAAATATATATTAAATTAAGTTGATATAACTATTCAATATGTAAAAATTAAATATATATTATATACATGTATTATACATTAAATATAAATACATATGCATTTTTCCAAGCAGTTTTCTACATCATCTATATACATCATTATTCTTCAGAGCACTTATAGGACATATGCAATTTTTATCCTTATTATGTAGATTAAGAACATCAACAACAACAACAACAACTTCGGTACATAAGATTAAGACTCTTACCCAAGAGGCAGAGGCAGGATTCAAACCAGAAAATTCTGAATCATCAGTTTCTCTACATAAAATGACATATAGACATCTTTTTACTTTTTTTTATTAATTTTTTATTTTTTTATAAACATGTATTTTTATCCCCAGGGGTACAGGTCTGTGAATCGCCAGGTTTACACACTTCACAGCACTACATTTTTATAACTCTAGCTAACCCTTTCTCAGACCAATCTCAGTTAATGAGGTTTTAGGGAGTTGGGCTAAGTGATCTCTAGAAGCCTTCTATCTCTGTAACACATTAATATTGAACTATGTTCACTGGTACCATTAATTTCGATAATTATAGAATATTTCTGAAACTTTTATGTTCCTAATGCACATTACAAATTTCCATTTTAGTGTATGAACAATTCAGAAGCCTCTTTATTACAGAACACTAACACCTCATAAAATGCAGTTTGGAAAATGTTGGCTAAAAACAGGAACTTTTTCCCCTTTAAATTGTTTTACTCTTCATCTTCCATCAGACATTCACCATTTGGAATATGACTGTGTTCACAATGAACTTGATTGTTCAACTCCTAACCATTTTACGTAAATAGATGTTTCTTTAGATAATGAATTGTTATTCAATATGATTTATCACTAAAAAGATTTTGATGGCAATTTTTATGGAAATCAAGAAAAATTCAAATGATATCCAATAAACCCAATCTAATTGCAAATGTCCCTCCTGAATATAAAAACTTGGGAACATTTTTTAAAAGTTTGCTTTCCAATCAGGCAAAATGCAACAACAGCAAGAAGTTTCCTTCTTTCAGTGTAATAAAAGTAAATTTAAGAGTACCTCCCCAGAATGGTTGGACAACAACAAAAAATATTGTGATATCAATATCCACACTTTTTACAAGATCCTGTCTTTTACTGCCATTCCATGGCCTCTAGTGCCAAATATAATCCCAATATAGACTCTCTGCAATTTATGTCCCATATATTAAAAACAAAACACATTTTACAATCTAAGAGGAAAGTAAATTTATTTACTATATTTTTTCTAAAATAGGAAGCTTATCCTGAAGGATAAGGATTTTTTTTAAGTAACAATCTTCAAAATTAGGATGTGACAGATAGAAGCAGTTAAATATTTCATCAAGCTTTAGTATCTCCACAATTTCAGTCAACTTTGCTCTAACTTTATAGAAAGTGAAACAAGCCTACTATATATCTAATTTCCAGAGATCAGACAGAAATTTTGATAAAACAAAGTAATTCAATATTTCTAGGAAAGCACATCGGTAGAACCTACTCTGTTGTTCTGCCTCCTTTCTGTGGCACCAGGAAGTGGTTTAAAGCCCTATAAAAACACAGGATTGCTGGGGAAACTAATAGGTTGATGTAAGTGGAAATTCAATACAAGCGGGTTTGACAAATGTGGGGAAATTTAACATTGAGCCTCTGGGATTTTTGGCCAGACTTTTAAATTTGATTGATAGATTTAAGAATTTTATATATATGGATTCAATACAAGTGGGTATCATGGTATCAAAAAAGTAATATTATCAACTAAAGAAGTTGAAAAATTCTATCTCCCAGGTATTGAATGTGTAATTTCTTTCTTCACTTTTTCTTTCTTTCTTTCTTTCTTTTTTAGCTACTAAAGTTAACTGTTGCTGTCCATTTGTTTTTTACCTAGTCTTGATGTGGTTTTGCATTTGACCATGTTTCTATTTGAGTGTCTTCATTTTATCAAATCAGCATTTAGTGATGTACTCTCAGGACAATCTTTTCTATTATTTTTTGCTTGATTACAATTTTGTTTTCTAATGTTATTTTAAAATTCAGTTAAATAAAATGTCTTCTAATTTCGTTCCTCAAAGAAACTTCCTTCATACATTGTATATATTCTTGTATATATCCTCTCTAATGGAAAGGAGAAAAATGCTAAACTATGTGAGTAAAAGTCATATTTTAAAAGATTAGTTTTCCTTTTTCTAGCCAGCTTGGGGAACCCTGAAATCTTAAAGTCAGAAATTAGAAAAACAAAGTTAGCAGTTATGAATGTGGCCTCACACTGCAATTTCAAAAATAAGTATTTATTTTAAAAAAACATCTTAAATTTCACTCAAGCCTATATTAGTTTACTTGGAGGTTCCCTAAACATCATAATCATGCATATGTGAGAGATATTGTCACATTTGTGATACACTTCCTTATTACACCAGATTCTATCTATTTAACAAATAATATTTTCATAATAAGTGATATGAGTTAACAAATGATAGTCATGATCAAACATATTGGAATTGGTAGATTCTGGACAATTTTGCTCAATGAAACACACAAATCTAAAATTAAAGAAAATGAATCAGTCAATCCAGTTCATAGTATTACTTGCAAGATAGACTATAAGCATGAACTAGCTTAGCTCTAGAGATATAGATTAAAAAATAATAAAGCTAGATAGTATGCCAATGAAAAGAGTATTTGGAAATAGATATATAAATAAATATATATAAATTATATAAATGTATACGAATATGAAGAAAGACATATATATGTGAGAATATATAAACTAGTAAATGAAAATTTATCTTTATATTTAAAATTTAAGTTTACTAAAATATTTAAATAGTAATTATGAAATTAATATGAAAGTAAATATTTTAAGTGTTGAAATCTATATCCAAATGTAAAAGAAGAATATTTTGCTCTACTAACAGGATTTTTGGTGTTGTTTATTCTCTACAGATCTAAAGGCAATTCACACAAGAATGAAATGTCTATATTATCTATTTCAGTAAGATATAGTCTATTATATAAGTTACTATAAAAAGTTGTTGGACTAGCATTCAATTTTTTAAAAAATTTTAAATAGATTTTTAAAATATGTTTATTCATATTTCAAATGTAAAACACCTAAATAATTAGATTCCATGGGAATCTACTACAATAACATCACTTTTGCTAGCAATTCATATTGTAGCATTAGAGGATACATAAAGTTTAAACCATAAAAGTATTATCCCTTATTAATAAATGTGTTACCTGCTGTTTCACTTACCTGAGTGTATTAGAGTTCTCCAGAGAATAAGGACCAACAGGATGTTGGGAGGTGCCATGATCTGTCATCTTTAAGCCAGAGGCTAAAGAAAGCCAGTGTGTAGTTCCAATCCCTACCAGAAGGCCTGAGAATCAGGGGATCCCATGGTGTGAGTCCTGGTCCAGGTCATAAGGCCCAAGAACCAGGACCACCAATGTGAAGATGAATGTCTCCATTTAAGGAGAGTGCAAATTCACCCTTGCTCGGAATTTTTGCTCTATTCAGGCCCTCCAAGGGTTAGATGATGCCCAACTATACTGATGAGGGAAGATCTTCTTTATTCAACCTACCAATTCAAATGCTAATCTCTTCCATAATCACCTTCTCAGACACATTAAGAACCTTTTTACCAACTGTCTGGGCACCCCTTAGTCCAGTCAAGTTGACACATATGATTAACTATCACAGTAATTGTCTTATAATCAGTTGGCTAGTGATTTAAGTACAGAGTCTGGGCCACAATACAGCCTTATCTATTGCTTTTCCTGGCATACTATCAAAATAAATATAATCATGCATTTCATATATTTTCTCTAAGAAGACTTTTTTTTTTTTTTTGCATTTGTGTAAAAAGAAGAAAAATGGCAAAAATTTTCTGCCTTAGAAAAGAAGAAAATTGTCATTTGCAACAACGTGGATACATCTGGAGGATATTATGCCAAGTAAAATGTTAGACAGAGGAATGCAAATACTACTTGAACTTACATATATGGGATCTAAAGAAGTGTAGTGATAGAAGCAGAGAGTGGAATGGTGTTTGCCAGGGGCTGGGTGGTGAGGGAAAAGGCAGGTATTTGTCAAAGGACACAAAGTTTCAGATATGCAAGATGAATCAGTTATGGAGAGCTAACGTAGAGCAATGGGATAACGTTAATAATACCATATTATATACTTGAAATTTTCTGAGAGTGGATCTTTTTCTCCCCTTAAGTGTTATTTTTCCTTCACTTATTTGAGAGAGACAGTGAGTGTGCATATGCATGTTTTCATTATCATATGTATGAGTGGAAGCAGAGTGCAGAGGGAGAGGATCCCAAGCAGACTCCTTGCTAAGTGCAGAGCCTGAGCTGAGACTTAAGGTGGGGCTTGATCCCAGCTGAAATCATGACCTGAGCCAAAACCAAGACACATAGGCTTAACCAACTGGGTGACCCAGGTACCTCACTGAGAGTGGATCTTAATGTTCTTACTACATGTAAAAAATCATCACAATATCAAGGAAAGGACTTATTGTGGTAATCATTTCACAATGTATCTGTATGTCAAATCATCATGTTGTATATCTTACATATACATAGTTTTGTCAATTATATCTCAATAAAGGTGAAAAATCTATATCGTCGTATATGACAATAAGGAAAAATGTAGCAAGGATGCAATTTCATTATTCTTCAAATATATGAGGATCTACAAAGAAGAGAAGATACAACAGAAGCTTGTTGGTGTTACAGCTTCAATACAAGTTTGGCCACGACACCACTTTAAACCATGTTATATATCAAGACATCACAACAGACACTTCATTAACATTATCATAAATATTAATACAAACCGAAAAAAGAAACATAAAACGGAATACTTTTGTCATAAACCACCACACATTTACCAACACCTAAGTCCTCTTTTGATTTTGATAATTTCAAGCAGTTCTCATGAAATTGTAATTAAATTGAATGTGTACATTGGTGTTTGTAACATAGTTTAATTTTACATAAGAATCATTAATTTATGTATTATTTTAAAAGCACAATTTCTTTTTTTTTTTTTTTTTTTAAAGATTTTATTTATTTATTTGACAGAGAGAAATCACAAGTAGATGGAGAGGCAGGCAGAGAGAGAGAGAGGGAAGCAGGCTCCCTGCTGAGCAGAGAGCCCGATGCGGGACTCGATCTCAGGGTCCTGGGATCGAGTCCCGCATCGGGCTCTCTGCT
>NC_081559.1:141679244-141712136 GCF_022355385.1 Mustela nigripes
AGGGAAGCAGGCTCCCTGCTGAGCAGAGAGCCCGATGCGGGACTCGATCCCAGGACCCTGAGATCATGACCTGAGCCGAAGGCAGCGGCTTAACCCACTGAGCCACCCAGGCGCCCCTAAAAGCACAATTTCATTTCAATAATTTACTTCCTAATTTTCTAAGCTAAGAGTGCTGACACATTTTCTTTTTCTTTGTTTGTTTTTTTTTTTTATCCTTTTTTCTCAAGGTTTGATCATTTTTTCCTTTGGAATTATTATTGTTAGATATTTAACCAAAGTGTTATTACTACATCAAAGTTTTTCCTGTCTTCTTTTATATATTACCTATTATTCTCCAGAAAGACTATACAGTTTTTATTTCTGTACATAAAATCTGAAAGCCAAATATTGGTTCATTCTTTTCAGAACTTTAAAGAATAATATATTATAGCATTGGTATACTTGAATAATTTTCAAAGTTAAGCTTTTTTTCTATGTTCTTCATTGTACATTTAGCTATATATTTCACTTTATATTATTGAATGTATCAAGTTTCAGGGACATTTTTAAATGCACAGTTTTCTCCAAGGCACCATTTTTTTCATTTATTCCACAGATATTTGCTGAGGTCTTACTTGGAGGACCTAACATACCCTGTAATGGGAAGCCTTCCCCATACTCAGTCACGTTGAAGACTTAATACAGCATCAGCCAAGCTGTATGACAGTTTCCTACCCTGTGTGAGGCACCAGCCGATGTAGATACTTAATGGGTTTTGCCACCCAATCTTTACCTACTCTAGGATAACAAGGTTACAGTTTGGCCTTGGTGACCCACCATTCTCTCCTTCTGCCCACCTGCATTAGGTAAGACTGATTCCTCACCACCCACTCCCCAGCAACACAAGCAGACTACGTCGTCCAGGCCTGTCATTCAGGGCATTTCCTTCAAAGACCTCCGTGACTGCTCAGAGAGGGACTCACCATCAGATGGAGCCCGTGACGTGACCAAGACTCTGCCTTCTTCCTACAACACCTGGAACACAAGCAGAGCTGCTGGAGCTGCCGGAGCTGTTGCTGCTGCCACAGAAATCTTGCTGGGACCCGACACTGCAGAAGCTGTTCTCTTGCGGAGACCAAGAAAGCTTCAGCTCAGCCATATGGCTGGAGAGTCCACTCACTCCTGCAGACGCCGGGATCACACCTGCTTGCACAACCACGCCGAGTCTGCATGTTTGTTTCAGGCCTCAGTGAGTTAAGTTTGTACTCACTTCCAATCTAAACAATATCAATACACATTTTGGGTTCATAATAAACACAAGACGATAAAACGATCTCTGTTCCGTTGGACTTACAAGGCCAATAGACTAGTTAGACATATAGATTTTATCGGAGAATTATGAATATGGGAATTGAGTGTGTGTGGTATGGTTGTAGCTGTGATAAGTATGAGATATCTCTAACTTAGGTTTCCCCACATTAGGTAGACCTCTGGGATCCAAGGCTTTATCTATCTGGAGATTATATATATATTGTACAGAGTTCTCTGCAATACTTGAGAAACAGCATTCCCAAGGACAGATAGGTAGGTAAATTGGAGTGGCATTTTAAACACACAGGAAATAGCACACAAAATCATGTGGTAGGAAAGAATGTGAGCAAAAATCTAGAGAGTCTGTGGGAAATTAGTGAGTGAAATTTGAGTGGAATGAGTCTTCGAAAGCCAGGATCTTCGAAAGCCAGGATCAGACTTTGGCTAATAATCTTGTGAGCAAACATTAAAGAATGAAAAGGGGCTCTGGAAAAGGGATACATGGGATGAGATTTGCTATTTAAGGAGATAACTCCTATTGCAGCGTAGAAAGTGGAGTGGCCAAGAGAGGAGTGGAGGCAAGGCTTTGCTAGATGACGTGTGGTGGGAGAGGGCCCCGAGAAGAAACCTAGGATAACAAAACACACATACGCACATGCACGGTGATCATGGTTTGTGGGATCGCAGCAGAGGAAATGCTTATTTTGCCATTTTGTCTAAAACATTAATGACTTGAAGCCATATTCAAACCTTGTTTTGATTTCACAAGTTTGGGGTTTTTGTCTCTCGTACCGCAAATGGGAATGAATGAAAGCAACTCTAAAATTTGCTTAATCCAGATTTTTTTTAAAAAAATGTACAAATAGTTTCATAAGAATATTACTTCATTTATTTAACTATTTTCCACATTTGCCCAACCCACTTTTAAGTATAAATACAACTTGAAAGTGTTCTCATAAGATTCACTTCATGAAAGAGTTTTTAAAACGCAAAGAAAAACCATCCATTTACTTACTTGATTTCTTTCCCTTTCTTTCCTTAATTTTCTCAAGTGATAATTTTAGGTAATATCACTGAATATTTACTAAAAATCTAGAAATCAGTAATTACAATTTAGTGATAATATGAAAAGCAAGTGTTCTCATTTTCAAACTGACACGGGCTGATTATTGGTTCAACCATTTCATGTCATACTTTATCACATGTAAAATTATAAAAAAACACATTAAAATGGCATGAAAGATAATTTTTAAAAATAAAATTACCAACTCTGTTATTATAAATATTTTAAGTTTGTATATTTCCTTCAGATACATATGTATATTTATTTCTGTGATTTTAATAAAAAACAAACGTGCATTAATCTCTACTTGATACAATCCATTTCCTTTTTTTCTTTTTAAGATTGTATTTATTTATTTGACAGACAGAGATCACAAGTAGGCAGAGAGACAGATAGAGAGAGAGAGGGAAGCAGACACCCCGCCGAACGGAGAGCCTGATGTGGGACTCAATCCCAGAATCCTGAGATCATGACCAGAGCCTAAGGCAGCGGCTTAACCCACTGAGCCACCCAGGCACCCTACAATCCATTTCTTAAGCATGGTCATCATAAGGATGATTTCACGATTACATAAAATCCTGTTGAAATGTCTGTAATCAAATACAAACTTATCCTCTCTTAGCTAACAATTTATTTCAAAATTTTTACTATTTTAGATAGTACTGTAACAAATGATTTTATATTGTATATTTTTAACATACTGCCATTGTCTACCTCAGGAAATAGAGAAGCAAAATCAACTTTGGTTAAGAATCATGGCACTATATAAAAAGCCCACTTGACTTCAAACTCTACCTAGTACCAGTTACTTGATTCAAATGAAAATGTTCATTTAAGAGGTTTGACTCTGCCTGCTTTCGTACGCTCGATCAAATTCAATTGCTTATTATTATTTGTCTTATTATTATTATTACTCTTAGTATTTGGGATCTCTCAACAACAATGATTTGCATATGGTTTCCACCAAGTCAGGAACCATCTGGGCATCCTCAAGGCATCCATTTTTGTTTCCCCCAAATACTATCTTGGAACTAGTAGTTTTGCTTCTTATGAATAATTTTTAAAGAAATTTTTCTTTTTGAGTTACAAGATTTTGTCTTATGCTTACAGTTCCAAGGTGAAAGAAATGTAAGCAAAAGAACTTTTTTCCATATGCCTATGTAGCTGATCAGAAGGGGGAAATATATGTGTTTCTTTTCTAGACATCTACATATTAATTATTCACTCATTTACTCATCTATTCATCATTCATACATATGCTTATTGGTGAATCATATGCACATGGTTCCAGGTATACCTTGGAAAACAAAAGTTAGCCTTTTCCCTGAAGGACATTATTAGATAAAGTTGACATTTGAGAGCAAATACCTAATAGGAGGAAATAATCATATAAGGTAAGTACTGTGTGCTAAGGGAATGGTACCCAATTTCTTTACAACCCAATAGGTAAGAGACTGGTTTAATTCTGGGGCCCACTGTTGGAAAACTTTACGTGAATTCCTGATTCAGAGTAGGAAGTCTGCAGATTTCTTCTTTCTATAAAAAAAGAAAGGTTTGTATTCTTTTAACATTCTTTAACATTCTAGGACAGTCCTTGAAAAATGCTGTCATATATGAGCTCATAGTAATCAATTTGGTTTGATTTATGAGGAAACTTTCACCTTGTAAATTAAGCTTTTCTTCTTATCACTTTACATTATTTCTCTCAATAATGAGATAAAGCGTAAAAATATAGATTTTGACAAATATTACCAAATTAAATTACAAAAAGGATTTCTTTTTTTCCCTAGTTGTATTGAGATGTAATTGACATAAACACTATAAACTTCAAGTGTACAGTTGATTTTATTTTCTAATATATTATTTATTTATTTATTTATGAGTGGGAGTGGGGAGAGGGGCAAAGGGAAAGAGGTAATCTCAAGCAGACTCCCCATTGAGCACAGAGCCTACTGCAGGACTTGATCTCATGACCCTAAGATCATGACCTGAGCTGAAATCAAGTGTCAGACACTTAACAGACTGAGCTACCTGGGTGCCCCAATTTGGTTCCCTTAAATATTGAGAAATGATTACCACCATAACATTAGCTAATATCACCATTACATCACATAATTACCATGTTCCATTTATGGTGAGAACATTTAATATTTGCTATCCTACAAAGTGTATGACTTAGCATTATTATTATTTTTTTTAAAGATTTTATTTATTTATTTGGCAGACAGAGATCACAAGTAGGCAGAGAGGCAGGCAGAGAGAGAGAGGAGGAAGCAGGCTCTCTGCGGAGCAGACAGCCCGATGCGGGGCTCGATCCTAGGACCCTGGGATCATGACCTGAGCCGAAGGCAGAGGCTTTAACCCACTGAGCCACCCAGGTGCCCCATGAGTTAGCATTATTAACCATGGTCACCGTGCTATACATTAGATCCCCAGAACTTATTCATCTTATGCTGGAAATGTATACCCATTAACCAATGTCTCCACCATTTCTCTCTTCCAGTCTCTGATGATCACTATTCTACTCTCTATTCCTATGGTTTCAGTTTTTTTAGATTTCACATAAAAGTGACATCATACAGTACTTGTCTTTGTCTGACTTACTTCATTCATGTCCTGAGGGGCTTGACATCTCTTCAGGTCAGGCAAATGGGTCTACAGTATCAACAACTGCATGGTCCTTGATGAGCACTGCAGGGCATCATAATCGTTGCAAGAGTTTCTGGTGTCCACAGAATCTTCCAGGCCAAGTGACTCCTGTGGGGAGTCCAGGCCAAGTGGGGCAACAATGATGGTAGCCATTGCTGGTTGTTTGCATACTCTTGTTTGAGAGACTATCTGCAGTTACCTATTTAGTGGCAGTGGCTGCTTGCAGATGCACATATAGTGGTGGGAGTCCCAGTAGACAGCAGGTGCTGGGCCAACTTTGGGCACATTGGTAGCTGTGGAGATCCTGGCTGTCATGGTGTACCACTGGGTTTTGTCATGGATGCATGACAGTAGAAGCCAGTGATGGGAGTTGTGCAAGGGGTGTCCAGGTACACAACTGAAGATGGTAGCTGAAGATGAGTGCAGTGGTGTGAGCTAGTGATGAGATACAGGGCCTCATCTCTGTCCATAAGCATCTTTGGGGACCCTGGCTATTGGAGGTACTCTCCTGTAGATGCACAGTTTTCCTCAGGTTATGATACATCATAGAAGTCAGTGTCAAGCAGGAGGCCAATGGCATCTAAATGCACTAATAGAGGGGCTAGCCCCGAGTACACACAAGACAGAGAATAGCAGCAGCAGGAGAAGGGAGGGATTCAGGTGTCTGGTGTCAATGAATATGAATACCTATGAGGCAAAGACTGAAGAAATCTGAAGGGAATAGTGATAGCCTTTGGTTCCTTCTTCAATAGTCTGAACTGTTGGGTTTGTCTCGTGAGCAGGTCACCTTGATCTGTGATTGCTCCTGCTGCATGACTGGTAGTGGTGGCTTCTGCTTTTCTTTCTTGTTCTTATCAGGGTCTCGATATGTCTTACTTTGCTGGTCTAAGTGGGGTGAAATTGGACTGGGCCTTGTACAATGGCTTGAAAGGCTGGAAAAACTGGCTGCTCACTCCATTCTTCCTTTCTTGTTGAGGGGACTATATAGCTGGAAAGTTGGTTCTTGGATCTGAGCAATGCTGGCTTGGGTGATAGGATGATGTAGGAAAAACAAAGCTGTCTCTTTTCTCTTTTTGTGTGGTTATTCTCAGATTTTTTGTTCTACTGGATTGCTGACATTTCTTAAGTGAACTCCAGAGCTGTTTTGAATATGGATAGCTGTCAAACTGTTGATCTTTGTGAGAGGACAGGAGCTTGAGTCTTCTGTACCACCAGAAAGTGTGAAAAGGATTTCTGATTACTTTTATAGTTAGAACTTTATAACTGTGTCTATTATTATTATTATTACTATTATTTTGAGAGGAGAGGGAGACATAAAGGGAGGAGAGAGAGAACCCTAAGCAGACTCCATGCCTAACATAGAACCCAACCTGGAGCTTGATCTTACAACCTTGAGATTATGACCTGAACTGAAATCAAGAGTCAGATGCTTAACCAATGAGCCACCCAGGTTTTAATTTTAAGTTAGTCTCAAATGTTCAACTTGAGAACATTGTATTACATCAGTTTACGTCATTCACAAATCTGATGAGCTATTCTTCCAAGTATATAGAGGAGCAAACAAAAAATGCTAGCCCCCTCCCCAGCTCTCCCTATAGTTTGATAATGATGCCATTAATCCTACTTATCCTTATCATATCTTAGCAGTTAAGAGCAGAGACCCAGGATCCAGACTGCCTATATTTGAATGAATGCTAACAGCTCTACTGTTGGAAATAGCTTTGTGATCATTGCTCAGCTGTGAAATGAGCAGTAAAATTATGTTCTATTTTACCGGTGAGAATTAGATGGCTTACTACAGGGTAAAACACAAAACCATGACAACACACATTACACGTACAATAAGTAGGACTGTTAATAGTATTAAAGTTCTTCAGACATTTACAAACCTACCTGTCCCCCTTGGCAACTTTTCGATCTGTTATCATCTTTCTGAAATACATCACAAGAGATAATTACTTTAGATAATATACAAGAAAAATATGAAGTGTTTAGTTTCAAAAATTTTCTCTTAATGTAGCTTAGAATATGATAATTTAAAAATTCCTACATTCATGAAAACAACTGGCTTATAGAAGATGACATTTTGTGCAGAATTTTTATTTATGTTCTCTACTTTCATCAGAAAATTTGTCCCCTGACAGCTTTAAGTGTCTTCAAATATTTTTACATTATTATGAGACAAAATAAGAATAAATTCTGATTTAATAATTCACGATGTTTCAAGGATTTTTCCAAAATGTAAATTGTTCCTGCTCCCATTTTATTACCTTTTACATAATATTAACATATATAACAGATGAGTCTCAGAAGGGTATTATAATATTAATTTTGATTTGACTTTGATTAGATTTTTATTATCTCTTCCACTATGTATTATCCACACTAATACTATAATAGGCTTTTGTGTGTAATAATCAAAGATTTATTGCATTATCCATTTAAAAATATCAATGATGTTATGCATTGAATCATGATTAAAACGTATGCTACTTGAGTGGCGGATATTTTTCAAGTCTGAAAAAAAATGGCATTCCTTATAAAAAGCAGCAGTGTTTTTAAAGTCTATATGACTATTTGAAAAATATGAATATGTGTATTGTTCTTAAATAGCTGCAGATGGAAAGATAACATTGAAGACATACCTATATTCCCTCATATATTCCCCAGTCAGCTTCAGAACAATCCTACATTGTCTGTCATTCCTTATAAATTAAAAGATAAATGTTTATTTAACATATGCATGTTCATTTCTTAATATTCCAGATTTATAACGAGGAAAAATGTGCTAGACCAGCATTTTTATATATATATAAAATATATATATATATATATATATATTTAACTTTGGAAGAGTTTGAGAAAACATCAGATTTAGAAATCTTTCTCCTCTGCACTTTGTGCTCTGGGCAAGCTTAATTGTGTAGAACATATTAAGCTTCCTTTCCTGCACCCCACCACAAAGTGGGGAACATTGCGCTTTGTTTCTCTCCATTCTTGTGACACCCAGCAGAGAAGCATGCAAGCTGGATCCCTGTTTTCTTCTGACCATTAGGTTTTCCTTCTGGCCATTGAACTATACAAGCTGCCAATGCGTAACACATCCTACTGAATATGGTTGCAAGATGAAAGAAAATAATTTGAATTACATAGTCTAACTACTTTACTCTCCATCATAGTAGAACTGCATTTTGATGTGAATTACGTTTTCATGAAATTGACATTATTTCAGGGAACAATTGCTGAGTCACTCCTATGTCATTGTTTTTGTTTTTAATCATACCTGTTACCAAAGGGAAAAGCTACACACATTTATGTCATACATGAAATATCAATCACATAGATAACATTCTGAGTTAAATTCTTTCAGTCAACTGAAAGCAATGGCAAACCTGTAGTGGGAAGATGAAAGCCTTCTGTTAAATAAGAAAATAAGATTGTCTCACTGCATTTTTCATGACATATAAACTCATTAGCCCTCTAAACCTCAATTGCTCCTAACACCTAAGGCAGAAGCTTCCCCTTCATTTACTGGCTTATAGAAAGTGTAAAGGACGCTATTCTACCCACTCTGATGCTTAGGCAAACGATGATCACACAAGGAGTTCTCAATAATCTTTTGTACCCTCTTCAAAAAATGGATTGTAAGCAGTGTGAGGGAAGAGATTCGTTTTTAAATATCTTTTTATTCTGTGCCCTCTCATTCTCAGTCACGCAGCTCTAGTACATCTCACAGGTTTGATACATATTTATTCAACTAGAAATTACAGGAGTTATCCCCCATTAAGCTTGTCTTTTAAAAATATTGGGAATACACCGCAGCTGTTGGCATATCTTGCGCATTCCAAAACCCTGAAAAAGCCATACAACAGAAGCTATTGCTTACCTGCAAGATTTCCAGAACTGCCCCTTAAAGAGAAGAAACTATAAACATGCAAAGGGTGAATTAGGAATGAAATAAAAGCAAACAGCTACTGTCGTACCTAAAACAAACAAACATGTAAACAAGCAAAAAGAAAAAGGCCCTCGGGCTCTCAGAGCATGAGAGCCTGTGAATCATTTTCAGTCATTGGTCAGGTCTTTGAACTACTGGGTTGGAAAATCTTAAGAAGGGTCGGACAGGATTAAAGAATCTGTGTAAGGGATCCATAGTAAATAATCTCAATATTTATCAAAGTAGATGAGGAAATTCTACTGTAAGCAAGTGAAGCAGCAGCAAAATTGAACAGAGTAGGTGATGATACCTAGACACAAAATTCCAAAACATATGAAAATACATCGCATTCAAAGCTAAACAGAACAAGGACCCACTCCATCTTTAGGAAAAAAACAACAAAAAAAAAACCTGACTTGAATTAAAACAACCTCTGGAGGTAGACTAATGTATATAATAAAAAACGAGTAAGTGTAAGGCGTGGGAAAAGTTCAGACATTCCTTCCGCATATTGAATCAATTAATAGCATGTACAAGGAAACCCTGATTATTTGAAGGAGTGGAGAAAAATGACTTGATTCTTTACAAGTAGTACTGACTATTATTAGTATTCCAGATAGACTGTGTTGTAGAGAGTCCATCATATGCTTTGATCTGTCTGCATCCACAGCTGGAAATTCTACGCCTGGCTCTGGAAGCAGTGCGATCTGACAGTGGACTCCATCAGGAAAGTGAGTCAGTGGTTGCAAATGTTAATCAGTGGATCAAAGCACAAAAGTGAGTGCAATTGGGTTCTTTCTAAAAACTGATTTAATTAAAACATTTATAATTTAACAATTAAAACATTTATAATTTACTTCTCAACTTACCCTTTACTTCTTATCGATAACTCCTTGATTTGTTCTTTCTTCTCCTCTCTTCTCCCGTTTCCTCCCTTCCTCGCCCCCTTCCTTCCTTTTCTCCTTCCTTCCTTCCTTCCTTCTCTTTTCTCCTCTCTCTTACTTTCTTTTTTCTCACTTAATATTTAAAAATATTAATTTTTTAATATTTTAAAGATTTTATTTATTTGACAGAGCGAGTGCATGAGCAGGGGGCAGGGGGAGTTGGAGAGGGAAAAGCAGGCTCCCTGCTGAGCAGAGAACCTGACATAGGGTTTGGGGCTTAATCCCAGGACCAGAGATCATGACCTGAGCCAAACTGACTGAGCCACCCAGGTGCCTCGATATTTTGTATACTTTTAGCTTAATGAGTAATCTGTGTTTCAAGCGATAAGATCAGTAAAGTTATTTAACATACTTATATGATATAGCAATGCCTGGGTGGCTCTCTCAAATAAATAAATAAAATTTTAAAAATATATGTACATATGACATAAATAAATATGGACACCACACGTACATGTCCATTCTCACTCACACATGTCCATTCTTACTACTATTGGAAATTCACTTAAAAAAATATTGTATTGAATTAGAGATATCATACTGGTTTGGGTTATGCAGCATCTAACAATAATAATGACACCAAAGCAAAAGCTTTGTCAAAAAAAGAGCAAACTAATATTTTTGTCTTAATTCCTATATGTCTAGACATACTTGTACTGTCAGAACTTTTTGCTGAGGGAGTTGCTAAAACCTGTCATGATTTTATAACTTTGAAAATGAAATTTCCATATAATATTGTTATTATTTTAATATATAATATAAGTAGTCAAAAGGCTGGTTATCATAAGGAAAATATTTCATAGTAAAAGGCAAGAAGTGTTCTAAGAGGAATAAAGAGAACTTGCTGAAAAAGAATCTGTGTTAGACAGTGTGAACTGATAAAAGAGTGAATGTATCACTTCTCTAAAATTCCCTTAGAACAGGAAAACTACTGCCAGTGGGTGAGACACTTAAAGACATCATCCATGATGCTAATGAAGTTTAAGTAACCAATTTCACGCTGAATATGGTGAACTTTTTAAGCATTGAAAATTTGTTCATGAAAAATTAAGGGGGCATTAATGCACTTAAGCAGTGTGCCAAATTCATAGAAAATGGATCAGAAATTGCACCTTGCGAGTGTTCTTCCTCCTCCTCCTCTAATTCCTAAGCTTCCCCCTCATGCCTCCCTCCAGTTGTCTTCACTATGTAGAATTTTCTATTTCCCAAGCTTGTTTATTTGCATTACTTCAAATTTGGTTAAGTGTTTTATTTCTTGGAACATCAACCCTACCTATACTAGAATCATTGATATCTTTAACTACCACAAAGTTTGAAATTTGTCATGTTTGTTGTGCTTGCTTATTAAGCACATAGAAAGCAGATCCTATTTTCTAGCTCTGGTATGTTCTGATACTTTAGATAATGGAAACTGTACTTATAATTACTTTCCAGTGAACTTTCTAATGTTCTTGCCAACCTACTTAAATTTTAAAATTAAAATTTTAAATTTAAATATGCATTACTGAAAATAATGTGTTTTAACATTACTTTCATCATTCCTAATTCCCAAAGTGGTAAAGGTGGAGAATGTAATTATGCCTTGTCTCTCAGACTCTGAGCATCACCGTCTGTTAGCTACTATTTAACCAAACTATCCTAGCATTCCAAGGCACTTAAACTCCCATTGTTTAGAAGCTCTCATGTCTAAACACCTGGGGACATTTTTGCCTCAAAACATATGTCCTCAGAGTACCTCAAATGTTCTACTAGTGCTCATGCAACTTACTATCAACTGTAGATGTATTTTATGCATGCATGCAATTTATTTTATTGGGACTGCTTGGTTACATTGACATTTTAGTTTTCCTAATAAAATTGCAAGAATTCAAAGGTAGTTTAAATATTTACCCAAGGCAGCATTAATTAGGCTAATTAAGGCTCTTTTTTAAAATTTTTGTTTTTGTCAATATATATAATAATTATATATAGTCAATATATATTATTGACTAATATAATTATTAAATTTCAATATGTAAACTCTTTAAGCATCTCTGAATTCTCTCCGAATTTCGATTATTTTTGTTTTTCTTTTTGCTGTTATTAACTATTTTGTATTTTCTTATTATTTTTTTCCTCTTCTATTAGATATAAATGTACCAGCTTCCAGTTACCAAGCTGCCTTCTTAGTCAGTTTTCCTTTAACTTCTGAGTCATCATATTTTTGCATTTTTCATTATTAAAACATATATATATTTAATAAAGGAAAGTCTTTTGTCCCATTTTTTGGGAATTATTTGCCTTAGCAGTGCTATATGAGGGCTCTTTCCAAAAGATTAAGAGTAGCTCCAATAAATTTTAAGGGGCAGATTCTTATTTGTCTTTAATTTTATCAACATAATGTACATGGAAGATCCGCTCTTTTGGGATAGTCTGCAAAGATGTATTGTGAGACCTTAATTTTTCTTCTTAAGATTTTATTTGTCTGTTTGAGAGAGAGAGATCAAAAGAGCGAGATAGAGCATGAGCAGAGAGAAAAGGCAGAAGAGGGCTCTCAGCTGAGCAGGGATGCTGACTCAGGACAGGATCCCAACACTCTGGAATAAAGACTTGAGCTGAAGGTAGATTCTTAACTGACTGAGCCACCCAGGTGCCCCAGAAACCTTGATTTTTAAATATGTATTTGTGTCAGTCAGCATTCTCTGTGTAACATGTCACTTCTACATGTAGTGACCCAAAACAACAATTATTTAACCCATGCTTCGGCTTCTGTTGGTCTGCTGGGTATTTGTTATTTTCCAGGTGACTTGTGTGTGCAATTAGCCGGGAATATATGGAAAACTGGCTAGTGGTTGGATGATATAGAATATGTTCACAAATAAGTGACATGTTTGACAGGTTGTTGGCCAAGGAGATAAGGACGACCAGGGACATGTGTCTTATTATACAAGTTATCCTCGGCCTTCTTGGTGTTGCAAGAGCAATAAGGGAGCAAGCCCCAATACAGAAACACTTTCTAAGCATTTACTTGCATCCTACTTGATGATACAACATCGGTCAAAGCAACTCAGAAGACTAGCAAAGACACAAGGGATGAGAAAGTTTTCCCTCTCTCTTGATGGGAGGGAAAAAAATGTAGGGGCATTTTTGGAAATTGTCCTACATTGAACTAGAGCTCAGAGTGTCAATCCTTATCCTGTTCTGTGACTTTAGGCAAGTCATTTGCTTCTCTGCTTTTCTGCCTCTCCAATAAATGAGATGTTGGATTATATGATGTTCAAGTTTTTCTACCTCCTTTGTTTAAAAGGAAATCTTTCAAAGAAATATTGAAAACCAATAATTACCATAGTGTTTGTTTTTCATTTCATTTGCCATAAGTTTTGACATATCAAGTGTTGCAGTGAATTAATAAATTCACTCTTGAAAATTCAAGTTCATTTTTAGAAAATATAAATTTAAAATACATGGATTAGAAAACTGGCTCAATTGTATTTGTTTGATTATAAGGTAGTGAAAGAATTTAAATTGATAAATGATGCAATACTTTTTTATAGCAACTAAAAATACATAATTAGAATTTTAGAGTCTCATATTAATTTATATTCAAATAACTGTCTATCAGAACAGATAATGTTCTTTCAATGAATTGTAATATATCCATTTAAAAAGTACTATATTTTGTCATTTAGGTGGTTCAGTCGGTTAAGCCTCAGGTCATTATTACTGCTCAGCAGGGAGTCTAAGTCTCCTTCTCCCTATGCCCCTTCCCCCATCCTGGGCTGTGCTCTCTCTCTTTCTCTTCTTTTAAATAAATAAAATCTTTTTAAAAGTATAAAAATTACTATATCCATGTATATTATATATCATTTAAATTAGGACAGAATGTGTACTTTTCTGAATTAGCAACTTGAATCCATTCTTCCTGCCATTAGAAAACATCTTCAGGGACACCTGGGTGGCTCAGTGGGTTAAAGCCTCTGCCTTCTGCTCAGGTCATCTTCTCAGGGTCCTGGGATCAAGCAGCATCAGGCTCTCTGCTGAGCAGGGAGGAGGCTTCCTCCTCTCTAGAGGAGGAAGCCTCTTTGTCTACTTGTGATCTCTGTCAAATAAATAATCTAAAAAAAAAAAAAAAAAAAGAAAAAGAAAACATCTTCAAACAGTCATGAGGATTTAGGGACATTCACTATCTTTGTCTTTTCAACTATGTGCAGATTGGGAGAAAATAAACAAAGATTGCTTTTGTTGTCCTGACTGTTGATTTCAAAATGCAAGAAAGCTAAACTTTAGAAAAGCTGCAAAGGCAGATTGCTAAACTATTCCTCATTTCTTCTCTTTAACCTTTCCTTACTCAAAGTTCCTTACTTAAGACTAAGCTCATACCCTCTTCCACCACCTCTGGCCAACACGGCACTACTGACTGAGTATCCCAGTGTCCTTGAGGTTTATTTATTCCTCACGGGCAAGCTCACTCGTTCTCTTGCCGAAATTTGAGTGAATGAGTCACATGGTTTGGAATCACCAAATTATTGGTTTGGATGTTAGCTCTGCAGCTTTACAAATATAATTAGACAATTCGGTCAATGTGTCTAAACTTCAATTTCTCTATTACTAAAATAGAATTGATAGTACCTTTTTTTGCAGAGTCATTGGAATATTAAATGAAATGATTCTTAACAAAATTCCAAAGTAAGCATTCGATAAATTGAAAATGGTTATTTCCCTCACAAGAATGAGCCATTTTCTTAGGAAATGGTTTCTAAACCTCCAGTACCTTGTGAGATTTGATCTTGTTGACTTAATAGTTGTGTGAGTCTAGCCTGTTTTTTGTACTCTGTACCACCCTTACAATGAATCCTCTACTAAGGACTCTTAACAGATGCGTAATCCAAAATAAACAGGCCATTGTCTTTGCATTGGTCTACTCATGTTACTAACATTCAAGTCATTTTCTATTCCATATTTTTTAGTATGTATTATTAACTGACCACTATAATAATAGTCCAAATGCAATAGAGATAGAGCATTGTTATTTTTATGGTAGTTTTCCCCTTAAAAGACTTTAATATTCATCATGTTTTCTATCAGTCTTTCTAGAGTTCTGAGTAATCAAGTGTTAAAATTAATGGCGCTGTCTGTCAGGATAAAACTATACCTATTATTAAGCTTCTCATATTTGTTCTATTGTGGAACCTTTTAGGGAAAGCATTTGTCGATTTGGGGTAAAAAGAATGGCATTGAAGACTAGACCAACTTTGAATGGAAACCTTGAAAAGGTTTTCAAACATGAAAAGACCCTGTTTGACTGAGCCAAGTGGGATACCCAGCCACACTTTCAGGATACACCTATTCCCTGTACACCTCTTCCTGAACCTCATGAACTTGGCTCCCCAGAAGCACCTTGTTCATCCCAGGGGCATGAACTCATGTTCCAATAGTAAGTGAAAATTTTTGTTTAGTCTTTCACAAGCCTTTTTCTTTTTTTCCTTTTTTCCTTCTCCTCTCCTCTCCCCTCCTTTCCCCTCTCCCCTTCCCTTTCTCCTCTCCTGTCCTCTCTCCCTCCCCCTCCCTCCCCCCCTCTTCCTTCCTTCTTTCTTTTAAAATATGGGCATAAAATATACCTTGGTATGTTATTTCACAACATAGGAACATTCCTTAGATTCAATTTCAGGTCATGTATTCCTTAAATATTTTTTCTTTGGTTGAGTTCTTGAATGCATACAACTTCTGCAACATTTTAAGAAAAAAAAAAAAACTTACTAAGTAGAAATATTTATGTCTAAATCAGCTACACCAAATTTCACCAGCCTATATTATTTTAAGCTGCCTGCTGAGTCACAAAGTCATTATAAATCCTGACTACCACACGGACAAACTAAATGTGGAATCATAATTAACTCTGTGAATAATCTTTGGGAAGTTCAGAATCCATTAGGATACATATTACTTAGCCATTTACTAGAAAATCTATAGACCTTTTTGACACTCTCATAATGGAGAAGACTGGTAAGTAGTTGTTTAGGCCAGATCATCCTTTGGATGTACCTATCAGTATCAAAACGTTCATGATGGCCCATCCTTTTTGGGCTATTAGCTTAAAACAAAAGAGTGTGCTTTCTGTCCCATGGAATCCTGATTTTGTTATGACATGAAAAGAAATTATGGAATAATCAAAAAAATTAGAAAGTGAGAAACAGCATTAGTTAATTCATCAAGCATACTATAGGAAAATATTTGATATAAATACTATTTGCAGTTCTTTATCACTAGGCCCTGTATAAAGAGGAATTCCTCTTAACTGAAAAATATATTTCTAAGTTCATATGACATATTTGACCTTAGTAGCATATTTGTTTCTGTATAACCTTTCTGTTATTACAGTTTAATATGTTTACTATATAAGTAGCTAGCATAATAAAACTTCTCTATTTTTCCTAAGAACTAACAAAAGTACACAGCTTTGTAATGCTTTAAATTCCTTTAGTTTTAGCAGTATTTGTACACTTACCTTAGAAAAAGTATATTAAGTAAAATTTTGCGAAAAATAAGCTGCATCCTATGATTTTTATAATTATGAAAAACACAGAATGATTATTTCTGTTTCTTCCAAGAAACTTTACATTACCTATGAGGGTATGGGAATTACAAGCATTCTTATTGGCAATTGAAATTGTTTTTAATATAGAAAACATGTGCAAATGTCTGTTATTCTCAAAACACTTCTGAAAAATATGCAAATGTCTTATGTCTCAAAATATTAAGGTTGTCCATTTTCCCCCTATTTCCCAAGTGACTGCTTATTTTCTTTCATGTGTGGGTAATATTCTAAACCTTGGTTTGTTATCAAATTAAATTAAGATCAGAGTTAATTCCCCCTTGTTTCATATTCAGAATCCTATTATGGTATGTTTAAATTTAAGGGCTTCATATTCAAGGATTCAAACTGAATAGTATATGATCTATTTAAGGTTTTATCTTTTTAGGGAAATATATTTTAAAATCCAGCACTTGATTAAATGAATCAATACTTTCATTTACTCACTTGTGTGGTTCATATATTCATAATAATTATTTGTAAAAATTGGTTGTATTTTATGCATGTTATATGCTAATCTTATATATACCGTATTTGAGTTTTGTACTGATGATGACAATCTTTAATTAAAAAAAAAACTAATCACATTTCATTATGATCCCAAGGGTTGAAACAAAACTGTAATTCTAATATGAATACTTTTGAAGAATAATTTTTCTATCAAAACTGGTAGGAAAGTGATCATTTCAAGCATATAGTCATTAAGGTATTCTTGGATAATTTATTCTCACCTCCTTTTAATACATATGAAAAACTAGGTTTGAACAAACAACGCAAATCAAGCCAAATCATCATTTGATGCTTTGCTTTACTGCTGTTATATAAATGAATTACTGAATTGAGTGAAATGACCTGCTTTATAAAATGTTTTCTGTATGGCTTTAGTTTTCAGAATTCTTTTAACTTTAAGTACACATCATACTAAAGAAGAATTTTCACATTTGCCATCTACGCAGTTCTTACAGCCTATTGGGAGGTCAATAAGAGTAGCCATAATTTTGTTTATTAGACAGAGACACTGACAATCAGAGAAGATAAGAGGAACTCTTTGAGGTTAAATGAGGAGGCATTAAATGGACTTGAACCCTGATTATTGCAGAAAAACATGGGATAAATGGGGAAAATTGGGCATTGAATAGGAATCAAGAACACTTCTTTGAATATGAGAGATAGAAAAAGATTAGTAAATAAAGCAAATATAAGTGGCCAATATAAATTGAGCACCAAAAGCAAAAACCAACATATGAGAGGAACCAGGAAGAAAGGGTCATTGGCCTTCAAGATTTGACTGATGGTATTAAAATATATAAACATGTTTGTATGAAGTCTTTTTTTTTTCTTCTCTCTCATTCTCTGTCCCTATGTGTGTATCTCCTCTCTTTTTATCT
The DNA here is from genome assembly GCF_022355385.1 of Mustela nigripes. Classification (NCBI taxonomy): domain Eukaryota; kingdom Metazoa; phylum Chordata; class Mammalia; order Carnivora; family Mustelidae; genus Mustela; species Mustela nigripes. The sequence continues at coordinate 141,697,084 of NC_081559.1, forward strand.
ATTATCTATCATTGACTTTATATCCATCTATCCAAATATTACTTACTTATTGACACCTTCTTATGTCACACATTATTTATTAACATTTCTTCAGTCCCATTTGACTTGATAACAAATAATAAATAGACTGATGTAAAATAGAGAGCTAGAGTAGGAAAGAGTTGATGTTGTAGTCCTGGAAATTGAAAACAAGTTCATGAGCATCTTAAAAATAGAGGGAAATGAATGTTAATTTTGCAAATAGAATCATAAATTCCATTCAGTGTGAAGCAAATTGGAAAAAATGTAGAACTTTTAATGGCTTAACCAGCTGTGAATTGAAGGACATACAATACACATGGAATTTATTTTTTATATTTTTTTCAGCATATGCAAGGACTTAGTTCCCCATCATCACTCATGGCAGTTGTTCAGCTAATTTTTGGCAGGTTGTAGAAACAAGGTCTCGTTAGTCACCAAGTGGCTCATTTCATTTATATAATGAACACCATCTAGGATTCAAAAATAAAAATACATATCAAATGGATTGCAAAAATACAGAGAGCACAATGAAGTGGGAAGCCACTAAATTATCATCCACCAGCTTTTCCATTTTATTGCCCATATGAACTAAATTGAACAATTCCAGATGTTTTAGGGCTTCTGATAGATACAAGATAATCTTCCTCTCTATCATTCTCTCTAGTCAATTAGTTCTTCATTTTCTAGCATTGTTACTACTCGTAATTGTAGAAGAAAGAAAAGGCTGTTCATTGTGGCTTGGAAGGCCACCAAAAGTCCATATTCTGACCCACTGATATTTTTCTCCTCTTGATCGTTTTACCAATTTTTAGTAAAATGACCCTTATTTAAGGTGATAGAACCCAAAGTCTCAATTATAAAATACTTCAGAAAATATCTTTTAGGCATGAATTCTCTCAACATTTCACTCACTTCTCTTTTTTCCTCTGTGTGTATAACTACAGGATTAAAGCATTTTTGTTCATTTGCTTGCCAGTTTTGGAGAGAAGGAATGCCTATGCTATTGGGATCTACTGACCTCCATCAAAACCATCATTCTTTTTGAGGTATTTGGGTAACTGGGCCTCCAAAAGAAGCATTCTGGCTTTCTAACCTGAATACTTTTTAATCTGTGATTAGGGTACTTACTTGGTTTTCTTGTCAGGATTTTTTAGAATTTCCATTGCTTTGATGACTAAACTAGGATAAACAAGAGTCATTCTTAGTATTTTTAAAGACATATACTCAAACTATTACATATTGGTAAAATAAAATTAAAAATTTCATTTTCAGATGATATTGACAGATAACTTCTTTTTTTTCCTCAAAAAAGAGAAAAATCCATCTAAAGTAAAAGAGGTAATCCTCATATTTTAATTATTTGTATTAATGCTTATAATTTTGTTTGGAAATATACACTGAAAGAAGTAATTTCTTCTTAATTTAAGTGTACAAGCTTAATATATTTTCTTAAAACTTGAAAATAAGATTTATATACATTTTAAAGTTTGCTCATTAAATTAGATAATTAGTATGGAAAGAACTAAATTTTGGAAAGTAAACAACCTATATATATTCTAACCTTTTTCCAAGCTTCACTTAGATATATATCCTCAGGCAATAAATGGGATAAATGAAATAACATTGATAAAAATAATGGTGCCTTAACTTGCATGGTGATCTTAAGAGCAGGGAAATCATCATTTAAATACCTAATTATAGATCTGTTTTTCTTTATCTAATTTACAAATTATAACAGTGATTAGTGACATGATTAATATTTTTTTAAATAGTAAGTATAAACTTAAAGAAATTTAAACAAACTGTTCAAGGTTTTATACTTTATAAGTGGTGAAATTTTACTTTTCTAAGGGTGGTAACAAATTCACACACACATGCACACACACATACACACAGACAAATAATAAACAGTAATATAAAAAATAAGGACTAGGAGAGAAAGGTGTCTGGAGACATAAATTGAATGACCATTTAATTTATCATTCAAATCAGGTTACTTTTGAGAATAAAAGGGAAAACCATTAATAATTACATAGGGACCCAGATATAAACTGGGAAAACTAAGATGTATTCTAACTTTAGACATAAAGGAGCCAAGACAAGTGAGATATTCCAGTTTGAATTTAAACAAGGTCAAAAGTCTTGATCAATTAAGTAATTAATTTGTCATTCTTAATACTAACAAAATATATTTATTGAGAACTTGCCATGAACTAGATACTTACTAGTCATAGGGGTTTTAACATTGATTAAGAAATAAATGTACCTAATGGTGACTAACACAACAAAATAAATAAATAAATACATACATAAATAAATTAGTGGTTCTTATCTCCTTTGGTGAGCTTTCAGGCAAATGGGAGGAATAGACAAAGACAAGTAAGAAAATGGTAAATAATTATGAAAGTGGTACCTCCTATGAAAGAATGAAGTGTACTTAACCCATTTCATTTCTTTTTGAAGGAAAGACAATTAAACTTTCGCATCCTAGTGTCAGTATATCATTGGTACAAGTCTGGAAGAAAGGGATGGGTAGGAGAGAAAATCCTTCTATTTAAGCAGTGCTATCTGGCTGACAGTAATTCTCAGAGAAGCAGGCAGCCATGATTTGTTATCAGTGAAAACATATAGCAACATGGGGTGGATCTGTTATGTGAAATATAAAGAAAACAGTATCAGGTAAAGGGGAAAATCAAATACACACAAAATGACAAAACTTTTGCAGGTCACAGGGATTTAAGGATAGCTCTTGTGAACTAGGGTGCAGCGCGGGGAGGCAGGTGTATGGTGGAGAGAAGTTAAAACATGAGTTTAGAGTCAGGCAGGAGCCAGATCATCGGGATCTATGTACAGAATCAGAAGCTGATGAGTTTAATTCTCAAGACTGTTACATGCCACTAAGAGTTAAGGAAAATCAGTGTCATGATTTGATACAAAATTCAGAAAAGAATTATTTTGGCTTCATTCTTCATCTTTTTGCATCCGTCAACAACTTCATTAAATCCTACATCGTAATCCAGATTTAAAACAAATAATAAACAAAATTTCAGCACTGGTATAACTTTTTTTCCTTTTCCTTTATATCCCTCCTTTATCTTTATTAAGGAAGAAAGAAACCACTTTAGAATATAAGTCTGGCCAGACCACAAATGTTTAACTCTCTTGTAACATATTTGTTTTAAGTCAGTAGTTGGTGGTATTTTTCTTATTTTAGTCAAAATGAGGTGGAGATTAAAAAAAAAAAAAACAAAAAAACATTGGTTAGCAATCTGACTAGGAAAAAAAATCTATTCCCCTTGTGGTTGTCAAACCTCTAAGAGAGTTTCCAATAAATCTCCTTTCCCAGGGCTCATGTGCTTGTGAAGCCCGTTCCCCTCAAGGATAGACTGATTCTAGTGCCCAAAGAATGTGGTAAGTTGATGCCATGTCAGTTTTGTGGTTAGCCTACAAAGAGTTGTAACTTTAGTATTGCCTACAGTTTCCCTCAATTGCATTGTTGGCTTGTAGACTTTGATGAGTTAAGCTATAATTTGAAGAGATATAAGTGGCAAGGAACTGAGGAAGGCCTCTAACCAATAACCAGTGGAGAACTGAATTCTGCCAACAACCACTGAGCTTGGAATTAAATCCTTCACCAGTCCAACCTTCAGATGAGACTTCGATCTGATGCCTTGATTGTCATCTTGTGAGAGACCTTCAGGCAGAGCACCTTGCAAAATCATATCCAGATTATCATAAGGTAAGAAATGTGTGTTGTTTTGAGTTGTTAAAATTTGTGATAATTTGTTTTGTATAATAAGTAATGAATACACAGTGAAATAGTTTTACTCTCCTACATTAGGCTTGTGGGCTTTTAAAAAAAAAATATCCCTCTGTATTATAGGATTTGCAAACCCAATAGGTGGCCTAACATTAAAGCACTGGAGGTCAGTAGTTGTGTTTGAATTAAAAAAAAACACACACAGATATTTAAGCATTAGTTGCCTTCAAATAATGAAAAAATAATGGTTTCAAGTTTTCCTATTAAGAAAAATATGTATATTCTTTTGTTTAGCACTTTAAGACTTAGTTTGAAGTGTGTTTGTCAGTAAGGTATCAATTATTTCACATTCCTTCTGAAATTCAATGACTATTTTTTCACTGATTTTATTAGATTAGGTTCTCTAGAAACAGAGGCTAAAACTGGGATTCTTGGGATGCCTAGGTGGCTCAGTTGGTTGGACAACTGCCTTCCGCCCAGGTCATGATCCCGGAGTCCCGGGATTGAGTCCCACATCGGGCTCCCAGCTCCATGGGGAGTCTGCTTCTCCCTCTGACATTCTCCTCACTCATGCTTTCTCTCACTATCTCTCTCTCAAATTAATAAATAAAAATCTTTTTAAAAAAGTGTAAAACTGGGATTCTTGTTCAAGTGTTTTATCAAGGGAGAGCTTCCAGAAGAAGAGTAAGAAAAATAAGATAAGGCAGGGAATGAGCTAAACAAAGACATTGTCTCAGTTGGAGATTGGAGTCTGAGCCCATGAAATTTCTGGGACATAACTACCAGAGAGTGAGTTTCTCTCTTGATGGAGTGACTCAGGCTTTTGTACCCTGCTGACAGCTAGTTATTGAAGAAAGGGGAGCTTAGCCTCCATATAGGGAAGTTCTCAGTTGGGTGAGCACAACTTTCAGAGAAAGCAGAAGTTCTAAACTGTTGCTAGCCAACACTTTCAACAGCTGGGAAATAGATGCTCCCTAACCAAAGGAAGGGAAATCAACAGCATTCACTGTAAGGATTGTATATTCTGATTCTTTTTTTTTTCTCCCTTTTTGGTTGTACTGGAGAAATGAACAACAACAACATTTTTAGTCATGACAGTTCATAAAAATTGTCTATAACATCTAACTTTAGGGTGATAAAGATTTTGAAGCTATGTATACTTTCTTTTTAGGTATATGAAATCAATCATTCAATAAATATTCATTGAGAAACTTTTGTATGAGAACCAACTACTGAATATCTTAAATAATGCAGAGATATTTTTTCTTTAAGCATTTTATAAGGAAATTTTATAAGGAAAAATATTTTTAAGTTACTAATCTGGCAAGTAACTGGCAAATAAGTATTGGACAAAAATTTAGTAAGTATTTTTTATAGTGGGTTCCCTTTCTATTAGAGATAAAAATTTCACATGTTCTCTACTGCCACAAATTAATTAATTAACATGTATAAACTTAGATCTCAAATACATATATTAATTAAAATGGAGTGACAATAGTTTTAAAAATGGTCATAATCTAGAATGTACTTTTATTAATTTAAAGTCATTATTAAATGAAATCACAACAAAATCATAGAGTTTTCATCACCCCAAAACATGTCTCAACTCCTAGCAGGCTGTAAAATCCAAGAGAAAAAGTTATTTTACTGCCAAAAAAGTAAACAGAACAGAAACTCAAAAAAGGAAAAGAAATCACAGATAAGTTAGTTCTGTATTATAGATGAAGAATAGGACATTTTGGACTTATTAAAGAGAAAGGATAGGTTAGAGCCCAGGAGAGAAGAGAAAATTTTGAGACAAGAATAAATATGTTTGGGCAAAATTTAGTTAATTTTATTAGTGACTTTGGTTTCATGATCCTGATCTTTATTATGGAACCCAAAAATAACAGTGCATAAGATTGTGCATTGCTTTGCACATAGTACACTACACAAATTTCTATGAACTAATGTAAATAAATATATCCACCTGCACATTTACTGAAATTTTTGTGTTTGTATAATCTTAGATAATAGCATTTGCCTACTATGTTTGCTTTGAGTATGATAGTCCATTGAGTTTACATGTGCTTTCTCTTTTGAAGATTTTTGGCTGGTTACTGATAAGCTATAATCCTAAATGTTTCTGGATTTTTACTCTTTAGAAAATGCATTCAATTTCTTCCCAGTTTTGACACTGACATTAGGTCAGCCCGCCTCTGAAAGCATTGTGTTGAAATGGCTGTCTTCATATATTCCTCATTGTTGTTCTTTGGTGAAATTGTCACTTGAGGGTCAAATTAGAGCTCATTCAACCAGAGCCATAGCAGTGACAGTAATCAGTTTCAGGTCATTTCTTCCACTTGAGAATTTTCAGGGCAGGTACTTGTAGTTCATTTCCTACTTTTACAAAGCATTACTGTCTTATTGGTTGCATTGTGTAATGAATCTGAGTCTGGGTTTACAATTTTATAAATTTACAGTTTCTGATTGTCAGTATTTACTTGGTTTTCACCCCTAGTCCCAGGTTTTTTTTTTTTTTTTACAAAAATTTTATCCTTTTTAATGCTTTCCAATGTTAAATTTTATTGGATCAATTCATTAACCAATTCTTAGCATATAATTTTTGTTCATCTATCTTCCTAAACTTAGGAAAAATTTCTCATGAAATTTACCATCAAGGCATGTATGCTAGTCTTCCACATAATGCTGGAATAATCATCATTTTATGTACATTCTACGATAACAAGAGCTAAGAGACCATGAAAAATCATAAACGTGGTCCTTTGAAAGAAATCAGTGAACAGTTCAATGAAAGGGACAAGAGACAGACCTGCTGAGTTCAAATAGTTAATTTGTTTTCAGATATTTCTCTTTTCATGAAGATCAGGAAACTATATTTTAAAATTTGAAAAATATTAACTATGAGTAATCTTTTTTAAGGAACATAATTTGCAACATTTTAATCTCATATATACTTTACTTTTTAAAATTTGCACACAGCTGCGCTCTTTAAGTCTTCAGTGGGCATTAGAAATACATAATTATCAATTAATAATTGATTCAACATGGAATTCAACATGGAAACATAATTTTTAGATATTTGAAAATCTGATTGTGTATATATGAATTGCATCATTTTAGTTTAATGGATTGAGGAAGTGATCTTTGAAATTCACATATTTTGAGTAATTTAGTTCTGTCAACAGCATTGAACATAGTTAAATGATCACAGTAGAGTTCCTGAAAATGATAATTAATAATATATAGCTTATTAATCTATAAATATTTAAGAGACTACAATATCTGTCTTAGTAGAGTGAATAAAAACTTCATTACAAGTATCTACGCACCATTTACTATTTCATTCTTTGATCCTAGCTTCGCGTCCCTCCCTACTCAGCGGAGAATAAATACCTGACCATGTTCTCAGGACACTCTGCTGCATTGTAGCCACCAAACTTTCAGATCAATCCAAAATTTAGTTTGAAGAAATGAAGTAGATGATGAAGTAGAAAACCATTAGGTAAAGTCACAGTATGTAGAGGGACTCCTCAGTATCCTCCAAGTATCAAAAATGTAAGAAGCTTAAGTCACAATTCATTACTTTCACCTCCTCAAGCCTACTATGAACCCATCTCAGCTAACCCAGAGCACAATATTAAAAAGCTCTTCAATTTTCTCTTGCTCTAGACCCAGATGTAATTCATCACTAATTCCTATTGGCTTTACCTCCCAAATACACATCCAGTGTATTCTCCTTCCCTGCCCTTGTAATCTCCCACCTCATGTCAATCAACACTTTACCATCTTTTGCCTGAACCACTGGGTTTCTGAACTCACTGCTTCTAGCTAGTTCTTTCTAAAATGCAACTATGACAATGAAATTCCAGTTGCTAAAGCACTCCAGTGATTTCCCACCATTCTTCAAATAAATACCAAACTCTATAGGATGGAAAAATCTACAAAATCTTACCTACAACTTAAATCTGCCTCATTTTCTGGCACTGTGTTTAATCACATAGTAACACAGAGCTCTTGATCTCTCCACAGATATTATTATTCTGTGCTTTTATTTATATTTTATCCCATATATAGAATTCTTGTTCAATACCTTTTCCTTAGTGACCACTTAGTAAGAGGCATCTTTGTTTCCAGAAACCTTCCCTTCTTCCCTATACTGAACCCGTGTCCTTTACTCTATAACCCATCACTCCTTGTCTTTCTTAACATTAATAATATTTTTTTAACTTATCAGTTTAGCCGTTTTCTAGAGTCCTTGAAAGAAGAACCTATGTAATAACCCATTACTCTTAATGCTAGTTCTTAGAGCAATGTCTGATACACACACATAAAAATACTGGTTGAACCAAAACTTAGTACGCCTATTATTATTATTTTCAAAGTCTTATATGCTTCCTCTATGTTTATTTTATTGTGGGTAATTGATGCCAAAATTGCTTGAATCACATAAAGAAATGATGCAAAAATTACAAAGTTTTATTATTTATGCTATTGAGTGAATATAGTTCATATTTTCCTTTTGAAATGTCATGCCACACAACCTATCCAATATCTGTTGGTTAGACAATCAATTTACAGTTTAGCTTTAGCTCTTGCTTTTTTAGAATGCAAGCTCAATGAGCAGGAGGAATAGTGTGTGTCTTATATATGGCTTTATATTGAGGGTCTACAAGTGGACATGGTACACGATTTTAGCTCACTCATTATTTGTTAAATGTGTCAAGTCTATTATGATAATAGAATTGGGAGACACTTATTGTCTGCAAGTTATTAATTTCCTTTTGATTTGCTGAATGTATGTTGCTTCTTCCTCTTGTGTGCAGAACAAAAGCACCTTTTTCTGGAGAAACAACACAATATGTACTTTCTTGCATTCTGGTTTTTCTCATTCTACTTAGAAAAATCTGTTGTGTAGACTTCTGTTTCACGTACACCCTTAAATTTTAACTTTATCCATTGCTCTTAATTTGTGTATTCATCCTGTCAAATAAGATAAATGGAAAACATGCACAGAAAATGGAGAAAAATTAAAAATAGACAAAACAGATACAGGTAAGTAAAAGGTAAATTCTTTAAGAAGTTGTATTACCAAATTTAGGAAATTTGGTGACCAGAACTTTCAAAGTTCCTTAGGAAACCCCCAAATATGACAGTGGTTAATGTATTTCTGGTTGGGATGCTTGTTAGATAAGTGAGTGAATCTATATGTAGTTATTATTTCTGTATGCTATTTTAAACGTGTGAATATCTAAGATGATTGTCATGTTCCTATGAACAATTAACATTGATATTACAAGGGCTTTTTTAAAGTAAATTTTCATTGGGAATAAAAATTCTTAGGTGGCAAGAACCTTGGCTCTACATTTCATTGTCATTCAGCACACAAAAACATCACTCTCCAATTCAAAGATGTAAACAGAGCTAGATGCATGTAGTAGATGTATGCCATCTGACTTCTTATAATTTCTCAATCTTTTTTTTTTTTTTAGTAGCAAAGTCATCATGTATTAATCTGTAACAAATTCAGGGAGTTTTGTTTGGCTGATTTAAGAGCACTTTCTTCCAAACTCCTATAAAATAGAGACTATAAATTGGTTAGCATGGATTGCCCATGGCAGCACATTTTTTTTTTAATGAAAATTTTCATTATCAATGGATTTTATGCAGAGCCTTTAGAGGTTGTTCAAATCGCCAGCAGTCAATTTAACCATGCTAATCTTTATACCTGAGGGCCTAATTCTTAGAAAAGCTTTTGGCATGTTTTCATAGACTACTCATAATAATTATATGGACGAACCGTGGATTCTAGTTGTCTGTATTATAATCACCTCATTTTATGTTTTCGAAAATGGAAAGAAAAGTCACTTCCCCCAATTACACACCATGTACCCACACACAAATAGCCATAATCTTCTGGAAGAAGGTTCTGAGCATCCATCTAAAATGAATAAATATTTCTTTGTGAAGAAAATATTAGAAATGGACTGTGTATACACTTGAACTGAGCTAGTACAGCTATAAACATGTGCTCTATTTAACCATTTTACACAATTGTTTACACTTTTATAAAACATACATAGTTACCATAGCAACAACTCAGAATAAGCATGGTATAAAACTTATTCTAGTCCAGTAAAGAAAGCCACTTTAACAAAGTGTATGACACATTATAGTTTGAAGTTGAATTTTTTTTTTTTAAGATTTTATTTATTTACTTGAGAGAGAGACAGTGAGAGAGAGCATGAACGAGGAGAAGGTCAGAGAGAGAAGCAGACTCCCTGTGGAGCTGGGAGCCCGACGCGGGACTCAATCCCGGGACTCCAGGATCATGACCTGAGCCAAAGGCAGTCGTCCAACCAACTGAGCCACCCAGGCGTCCCGAAGTTGAATTTTTATCTTACTTTTCCAAGAATTTTGTTCCATAAATCATGGCTGGTCTGTTGAAATATATTAACTTGAAAAGAAAATATAGTCCACTGGTCAAGTAGTTGGACCAAAAAGAATACTACTAAAAAACTCTATACACATAATTCCACAGATTGTTGGGACTGCTATTCAGGGAAAAAGTTGTTATAGTCTATATGGTTGTGTTTTATCCTGCCATTCTGTGATTCTTATGATAGAAAATCCAATTTGTTTCTAGTCTAAATTCATGATTCAGTACCCTTAATGTGCTTATTCTACTTGTCTGTATTATAATCACCTGATTTTACACATAAAAATAGATTCATTATTTAATTCTTTAAATCCACAAAATATTATCGAGTTTTTATTTTGTCCTAAGTACTATTGAAGGAATAGAGAATTCAAAGAAAAACAAAAACATGTATATACCTTAAAAAAAATAAGGATTTGAGATATTCTTTTAATTTCGTTTCTTTTATAAAATGATAAGATACATCATTTGGAGATGTTTCTTTTTTAACTTTTTGATTATTATTAATGCATATTTTATGTTAATAGGCACATATTTCTAAATATTTACTTATGCATATGTATTTAAGTGTGCACTACTTATTTGATTAATAATTCATGACAAATCACTTTTGGAGATAACAGAACAAGTATATTTATTTTTATGGAACCTGGAAAACATTTAGTTGTGGATAATGTGTTAGCTAATTACAATGTAACAAAACTTTATTTTCACTTAAAGCATACAAGCCATAGCAACAACCAAAGATGTGTAAACCATAATCTCTGACCACGAGAATTTTACAAGAAAATGGAAAGTCTAAAATAATGTGTATTGAAAACAATATTAGGGGCGCCTGGGTGGCTCAGTAGGTTAAACCTCTGCTTTCAGATCAGGTCATGATCTCAGGGTCCTGGGATTGAGCCCTGCATCAGGTTCCCAGCTCAGCGGGGAGCCTACTTCCCCCTTTCTCTCTGCCTGCCTCTCTGACTACTTGTGATCTCTCTCTGTCCAATAAATAAATAAAATATTTAAAAAGGAAAAAAAAACAATATTAGTAGAATGGTGCATGTGTGCTATTGGTTGGTGTAAAAAGGGGAAGATTTATTTTCTCCCAAGAGATATAATGATGGAAGGCCATCTAACTTGGAGGTGCTATTTGTCCTGGATCTCCAAAAATGTGTAGGGTCAGACAGCTCAGTGGTCTGTAACCCTAGCTGCACATTAGAATCAAGTAACAAACTTAATAAAGATTCCCTAAGTCCTACCCCACAACAGTGAAATAACAAAATAAAATCGGGGGTCCACGAAAAGACAGTTTGCAAGATCCCAAGTTAACTCTGATAATCAGCCCACTTTGAGAACCACTGAGGTAAACATAGAAGTTAAACATATTCTGGGAAAAACAATACTTGCAAAGAACAGAGAGGAAAATAAATATAGTACACTGTAACAGTTTCCAATGAAATATTCAGAATACCCTAGAAAAAGGAAGTTGAATTAATTTTGATGCTAAAGGTAGAGTCCTAAAACAAATTTATTCAAAAGACAATAGATTTTCTGTACTTTTTTTTTAAATTTTTTATTTTTTATAAACATATATTTCTATCCCCAGGGGTACAGGTCTGTGAATCACCAGGTTTACACACTTCACAGCACTCACCAAAGCACATACCCTCCCCAATGTCCATAATCCCACCCCCTTCTCCCAAACCCCCTCCCCCCTCCATTAAAATCTATTGTCTTGATCCGTCCATCAACAGATGAATGGATCAAGACAATAGATTTTAATGGAGGCTGACAAATTAAAAAAAGAAGAGGAAGAAGTAGGAAGATAAAGAAAAAGTGAAAATTAATCTTATTTCATATCATACATAAAGTTTGGTTGCTATTTTGTATTTTACACAGTAAGTTGGATGCTAGTGAAGTACTATTTTCATTCAGGATTTTGTGTTTGTTGATCACTGTCATAACAATTAATACTCTTTAATATAATTTCATAGGATCCAATCCCATGACTGATTTTCACTCATTTACACAACATCCTAGATCTATAGAATGCTAATATTCTTGAGGAGAAACAATTCTTTCCTAAGATATACTTTAGAAGTATCTTAACTGGCTTTTAAAATTTTACAGTTTGACACCTCAATGAACTGGCCAGCTATATTGGACATTTATTATATTCATAGCTTGGCTTTCTTTAGCATTCTTCTAAAATAGGCTAGAATAGCTATGCAGCCTGGCCCTTTTAGAGAGAAAGCAATGACCTCTCTCTTGAGAGTCTCTTAGCAAAGCTCCATTCTGATCAAGAGTCACTTAGTGACTAGTTAACATACAGCCTATTTCCTGCTGAATACTGGTTTGGATTTTTTTCCTTTTGTGGGTGTGGAATATTCAGTATGATAGCTATCATCCAGTTTTGATACTAAAAAGGACATTCAGTGCACATATGTGAACCATCCAATATCCTAATAATCCTCCATGAAGTTAACCTGATTTTCAGGGATATGAAAACACTTTAGTTTGAAATGATTCATGTGTACTCATTTGCTCAAGAACTTTTAATTTTTCATACCACACGCATGACATTGACTTTTGATTTAAAAATCTTTTATTTGCTATTGTGGTTACTCTTTGTTTAAAAAGCTGGCTTAGAGTAACACAGCCTGATCCAAACCATAAAAGAGCCATGAATTGGAATTTTATGAGAGAAAACAGTACTTCAATACTGTATTTTCTAAAATTGTGCTCATATGAGTTTGGTGATTATAAGGGCTCTTAATATATTATATATACACACACATATATGTGTGTGTGTATTAATATACACTGCTATATATATATATATATATAAATATATATGTATATACATTCAATAAGACAAACTTTTAAACGTCCATTCAAAATAAATAACACATACTCTTTAAGTTAAAGTTACTTTCACTGTTTTCAGTTCAATTGTGTCCTTGAGTTTTAAAAACTATGAAAAGAGACTGAATTTTCAGCGGAGTTGCTTGCAAAGGACATGGCAGTTTAAACATTATCGTCAAAAGACCCCTATGCTTGTTTATGAAACTTTACATTCAAAATTTTTTTTTTTTTGCTTCTTTGGGTTTCTCCATCAGTAATAGACAATTATCAGTAAGAAACATTAAAGAAGGATATGGGATGTGATCAGCTAATTGATTTTTAGGATCTTTAATTTCACCTTTATCCTTACCCTTTCAAAGATTACCTTCACCTTGTATAAATTTCAACAGCACATAAAAAGGCAATATGCTGCTTACTTTAAAGATAATTATTTCAGTAAAACAGTGTCAAGGCTTTGTGGATCCAGAATCCAAGCCACATGGTATCACTTTGAATCCAATTTAGACAAGTTTGACTAATCTCACCCTGCCTAAAAGAACTATAAATATTAAGCGGTGACTAAAAGCTCTTTGTGATGCCTCTGTCTCCTCTTCAATTCCTCTCTCCCCTTCGGTTAGTTAATTTGCAACAGCTTTTACATCTGGCAGGTGACTTGATCCATGATCAGCCAAATAATTCCCAATTCTTCAAACTTCATATAGTGTGCTTCTTTGTTATTAATAATCACTATTTACTTTTGGACTTCGGTCCAAATGTCACCAAGCATTTTTTAAAAATATCAGCTTTTGCACAATCCTCTGGCTTTATTTTGTATTGTACAAATTGAATTCTTTTCATTTGGCTGATAATTGAATGCCAAAATAAGAGTTGAATGTCTGTTTCTATGCTCAGAAGAACAAGGGTTCGGGGTGACTTTTGACCCATTGGTAGAATGTTGAGTAATTTTATCTTGGTTGGGCATATGGCAAAAATAAGTAACTGGATATCAAAGAATGTGAGAATGGGTTATAAGAATCAAAAAGCCATTCACTTATGCTTTCTGGTGGAATGCGTTCTGCTTTAGGCCAGACTTTTGGTGAAGGTATTTTGTAAAAATTGAGTTACTACAGTTAACTTTCCAGTCTCCCTTTTTTCAAAAGTGCCATGAATTTGTGGTGTTGGTGCATTGGATTATTTTGCGTTTTGTTGTGATCAATATTACCACAATAAATAAGGGTGTCGAGCTCTAACATTTATCAGAACTATTTTATACATACTGTACAGTATACCACTTTTTTGGCCAAAGTTCAATTATCATAAATTTGTAGCATTTAGGCTTAAGTTGCACATTTGCATGATTCCCTCCCGTCTACCTGTCAGTTCAGTTCTTTATCCTTTTGTAAGCTGACACAACTAGAATCCAAACAGATAAGTCTTTTCACTCTCTTTTCTAAATTCCTGATGCCTCAACAGACCCACATGCCACACACAGTAACTCCTAGCAAGATAGAGAAGTTAATTCGGAAATGTATTGCTGATTCTGGTGGACATAACCTTATTATTTTGTTCAAAGAATTGCGACCATTAATTCGTTTTTCAGAAGAGTGAGTTTTTGAGTATAACCTGTTAGTATAGCCACTTTCCTTGGTGATTTTACCAAAAAATGAAAGGAGGTCCAGGTTTTGCTTAGTGGTGAGAGTATAATTTGATAGTAAAACTTTTAATCTTCTTGGTTTTCTTTGTGATATGACTCTGGATTTTTGGAGAAAGCCTCGCTTGATCTATTTCTAGCAACGGAGGCATCTAGATCAGTAGCCCTGAGGAACACCCACATTTTTCAGATCATCAAAAGGCACACATCAGTGTGGTGGATACATCCGCTCCTGAAGAACAAAGGGAGAGCTCTACAGAGAGCACCTGATTGTACCAGATCAGAAGGACAGTGTTTGACCCTGGCTGGGGGGGGGGGGGGGGGGGGCGGAACACTCGACATCAAAAAAA